>NC_090757.1:8913689-8973689 GCF_036898095.1 Palaemon carinicauda
CTTCCAGAGGTGTTTCCAGCAGTGGATGGATCAGTGGACTAAGTGTGTGCAAGCACAAGGGGCCTACTTTGAAGGGGATTAGGGTCCAAATCCTGTCAGGTATATAAATTATTTTTTCTGGATTAAGGTCGGATAGTTTTCCGACAGGCCTCGTATATATACATATATATATATATATATATATATATATATATATATATATATATATATATATATATATATATATATATATATATATATATATATATATATATATACAGTGATACCTCTACATATGAATTTAATTCGTTACAGAAACTGCTTCGTATGTTAAAACGATCGTATGTTGAAGCAAATATTCCCATAAGAATACATGGTACTTGATTTAATTCGTTCCTCAGCCTAAAAACCCCTAATAAACCCTTAATAAATGGTTACACATAATTACACGTGACATTAATACAATAACTGTATAATAAATACATATTAAAACCCAAAAAAAAGAATAATAATAATAATGAAATAATAAATAGAAAAGGGGTTGTAATGTAACACTTTACCTTTGCGACAGGCCAGCGCAGGTGTTGGGACTTCTACGCAAGAGGAGACAGAAGATTAGTGAGGAGGTAAGGATGGTGACTTTGTACGATAACGTGTACAATAACTTACACTAACTTACACTAATACGTGAACTTTAACTTGACTTAGCTTATTTTTTCTTTTAAATTTTATAATTTTATATTTTTTCTTTTACATTTTTTTCTTTTTTTATTTTTTATTTTCATCACTTTCACTCGATTTGGTCTTCCTTTTCTTTGCTTCACTTTCTTTCTTTTCATCATGATCACTAGACCGTTTTAAAGATTTTTTTAAAGAAACTATCGAGTGAAAGTTGCTTTGTACGGCTTTTGAGGATATTTCTAAAATGCGTTAAGCAAACATCATGAACTGCGCAACAACATGGCAAACCTGAAGTTTCTGTGGGTGATGCTTGTCGATGAAGTCAACAATGTATTGATGATATGCCAACATCTGTTTTATTTCCGCCGTACCTAAGATTTTGCCTACCTCCTCGATCTCCTCCGACTCACTCAACTGCGCTTGGAACTCATCATGCTGCATGGCTTGCAGCTCCTCCAGTTCCTCGGTGGTGAGCTCTTTGTGATGCTCATCGACGAGTTCGGTGATGTCATCTTCATCCACCTCCAGACCCATGGACTTGCCAAGGGATACAATCTCTTTGACGTCTTCCTCGGTGGCAAGCACAGGTTAATTCTCGGTGCCAAAACCTTCGAAATCTCTGGGAGCAACAGCATCAGGATAAAGCTTCTTCCAAGCGGAATTCAGGGTCCGACGAGTTACTCCCTCCCAAGCCAGATCAATGATCTTTAAGCAGTGAACGATATTGAAGTGGCTCCTCCAAAATTCATACAAAGTTAAGTTGGTGCTTTGCGTGACATTAAAGCACTGCTTAAATAAGTGCTTGGTGTACAGCTTCTTAAAATTAGAGATGACTTGCTGGTCCATGGGCTGGAGGATAGGGGTGGTATTCTGTGGAATATACAACATCGTGATGAATTTGTATTCGTCGATGATATCATCTTCGAGTCCAGGGGGGTGAGCGGGTGCATTGTCCAAACAAAGAAAGCACTTCAAAGGGAAATTCCTCTCCTGAAGATACTTTTTGACAGCAGGGCCGAAAACTATGTTTACCCATTCCACAAAGATATGTCTATTAACCCAAGCCTTAGAATTAGAACGCCATAGAACATGTAGCAGGTCTTTATTAATTCTATGTGCTTTAAATGCCCAAGGGTTTTCGGAATGGTAAACTAACAAAGGCTTAATTTTGCAGTCCCCGCTGGCGTTGGCACAAAGCGCAAGAGTCAACCGATCCTTCATTGGCTTATGTCTTCTCTTCAGCGGTAATGTACGCTCGACAAGGCATCTTTTTCCAAAACAGACCGGTTTCATCACAGTTGAAAGCCTGCTGCTCTACGTAACCTTCCTCCGCCACGATGCTTTCAAACTTTTTAACAAAGTCTTTAGCAGCCTTAGTGTCCGAACTCGAAGCTTCTCCATGACGAACAACTGAATGAATCCCGGTCCGTTTCCTAAATTTCTCGAACCAACCTCGAGATGCCTTGAATTCCTCCGTCATAGGATCTGCTGAACTCTCCCCCGCGTCACCCCGAGAGCGCGCAATCTTCAAGTCACTGTAGATAGCGCTGGCCTTCTCACAAGTGATCGTTTCCGTGATCGTATCGCCAACAATCTGTTTGTCTTTGATCCATATTAACAAAAGTCGTTCCATCTCTTCAAGGGTAGGGCTACGACGTTTAGAAATAATCGTGATCCCCTTCGAAGGTTTCACTGATTTAATGGCTGACTTCTGTTTTATGATCATCGAGATCGTAGACATATTCCGGCCATATTGTTTAGTCAGATCGTTAACACGTACACCTCGCTCATGCTTTTCTATGATTTTCTGCTTTAATTCTAATGAAATCATAGACATCCTCTTTTTTTCACCACTGCTACTACTTCCTGAACCAAAACTAAGCTTTTTAGGACCCATGATTACGGAACACAAAAAACAAAACATGAAAAGGCAAGATAAAAAATTGTTAAAACTGAGCGAATAGAGGACAACCACACGATGCGCACGTGATGAAAGGACTGATCAAGGTGACGCTCGATTGGCGTCCCTCCAATGTGCTGCCGTCTAGCGGCGCCAACAACAAACTACGCTGCACGCTTTCGAGAAAATTCCACGGGTAAGCGTATTGTTTACGTCGTATGTTGGAGCAACACTTCGTATGTTGAGACAGAAATTTGGTCGAATTTTACTTCGTATGTTGGAAAATTCGTATGTTTGGACAATCGTATGTAGAGGTTCCACTGTATATACTTTATATAGTTATATATTTTCTGAGTGGGGATACATAACTTGGTAGAGGAGTTTATGTTGCACTAATCTGGGCCATCCGCACTATTTAGATTGGCTGAGAGAGTGTGTGTGTGTTTTGGTTTGTGTGTGTGTTTGTTTGTGTGTTTGTGTGTTTATATGTAAACATTATCTTACATAATGCATATATATATATATATATATATATATATATATATATATATATATATATATATATATATATATATATATATATATATATATATAACGGATTTTGAAGCGAAGCTAAAAGTCTATTTTTGGGTGAGGTAGCCATGTCGTCCTGATGGAAGTTCCTTCATTAGTAGCTTCCTAGGTTATATTTGACTAAAGTAATACATCCCAGAGGTATCCAGAATTCTAACTCCTGGAGCGAATATTCCTTAAAATTGGATATCACGTAATCAGAGGACGTATTCTTGACACGTCTCATGGCTATCTAAAACCCTAATAGCGTTTCCACTTCGAGGGGGAAAAGTGGCAAGAATATAGGAGAGTCGTTAAAGAGACAACGCTCTCGACACTCCTACTGTACTGTAAATAGTGCGCCGGATCGCCACCGCGAGCCGCCACCAAGCCATTCTTTGTAGCTTTGTAGGTGTTCCAGATACAGTACCATAGGGAGGGATTCATTATCCTTTTGTCAAAAAGAGGGTGGGTCCATCAGGACGAAATGGCTACCTCACCCAAAAATACGTTTTTCGCTTCGCTTCAAAATCAGCTCTTCCTGCCCCCTACAGGGAAGAGTCTGGGTAGACTCTAGGAAAAAACCCGAGGATCGAGAGTTCAAGGAACAATCTAACGAACATATTGTATATTAGTGTCATCTTATACATAAAGGATAGTTTGTACTTAGATGGTATATATCTGTATAGGTTACTGATACCTCCCAAGTCTGGCTGAAAAGAGACAGACAGGTTTATATACATGTAGGAAACCTTAGTTCAGTAAAATAAACAGTTTAGTACAATCAGTTCTTACCTGTTTGCTTGGAACAGTCTTAACCTTAGTTCCCCAATATTTTCTTAAATAGTAAAATAATCAAGGATGCTCTGATTTTATTTTTAATCTAGAATGTTTGTGGCGAAAGAGACGCAAAGATTCCTTCTATTGTTTATTACAAAAATAGAAATCATGGTTGTATTCAATTACATCCTATGCAGAACAATTCTGCATAAAAGCATAAATAGAAATAACAGAATTAAAATAAGTTTCACCTGAAAAGGAAAACATTAGCCACTCTAAGGGAAATATAAAATTTCACTATGTATTCTGTTGTTACTAGGAACACTCTGCATATAAGTATGCCTGGCACCTGTGTCAGTCTATTATGTTTAATGTCACCTGTGTAGAGAGAACAGTCTATAGTGTTATCACTAAACACAATACTCAACATGATATGTCTTACGAGTCTATCATCTACACCCTACACTAAAAGTCCCAATTAGTGCACTGTTCTTCATAGTAATCAAGCGGCAGGTATTATAACACTGCCTGCCGCCACCACATGAAATTTTATTCCCTGTAATTGCTTCGCATAGTGTTTGAAGAAAACTCTGGATAGCTTCCATCCAGTATAAGCACGAAGGCTTTCAAACAACATCGTCTGAAAGAGATTCAGAGACTAGGCAACTTTTCTCGGATCAGGACCTGTGGGCGTACTGTCTGGATCCGCTCTGCGTATAAAATAGGTGATTTTTGTCCTTAACTGTTTCAAGGATAATGTTGAACCAGACGTCACTCCCCTGAAAAGCTGACCTTCCTTAAAGTCTGAAGTTCTATGAAGATAGACCTTTAGGCATTCCACTGGGCAGAGGGATGCTTCTTCCTTCAGCGGGCAGATTCTCCAGGAACCCCATCTCTTAGTGGGCAGCTCGTTCTTGGCGAGAAATGTCGGGTCCGGAAAGAGGTTCAGTTCTCCGGCGTCTGTGAACTGAATGTGGCCATCCTCCCTCGAGAGGCCCACTATTTCGCTAACTCTGGCTCCTGAGGCTAGTGCAAATAAGAATATCACCTTTTTTGTCAAGTCTTTCAGCGAGTAATCCTCATTGTTTAGAGTTGATGCTAAGTGGAGAACCTTATCCAAAGACCATGAAATGGGCTTTGGAGGAGCTGTGGGCCGAAGTTTAGCACAGGCTTTTGGAATCTTGATGAAGATTTCATTAGAAAAGTCTACCTGGAAGGCATATAGTATTGGTCTGGCTAGGGCAGATTTACATATAGTAATCGTGTTGGCTGCTAAACCTTGTTCATGAAGATGGATGAAGAAGGACAAGCAGAATTCTGTAGAAATCTCCTTGGGTTTCTTCGCATTGACAAAGGCCACCCATTTCTTCCAGGAAGACTCATATCGTCTTCTTGTTGACTTTGACATGTATTCTTCTAAGAAGTTAATACTGTCCCTAGAAATCCCGAACCGTTTCTTGACCGCTAGGGCGAGAAAATCATGAGTTGAAGGTTCTGGGTTTTCTCTGATGAAGCTGAGACAGTCAATTTCTGCACTTGATGAGTCAGAACTGGGTCCGGCAACGGGATCAGCTTCAGGCGTAGTTCCGTTATCAAAGGGAACCAAACACTGTTGGGCCACTTGTGGGCCACTATTGCTGCTATCCCTCGAAAGGATCTCATTTTTTCGGAGACTTTCAGCAGAAGGTTGGTTGGAGGGAACAGGTAGATCTTTGACCACCTGTTCCAAACTATGGACATTGTGCCTGTCGCTTCCGCTAGAGGATCCTCGTACGGGGCTACATACCGGGGTAGCTTCTTGTTGTCGCTCGTTGTGAAGAGGTCTATCTGCAGTCCTGGGACTTTGCGTAATATGAAGGAGAATAATTTTGCGTCTAGGGACCACTCTGACTCTATCGGGTTGACCCTGGCTAGAGCGTCTGCTGTCACATTGCGGAACCTTTGAAGGTGGACTACTGACAAGTGCCATCTCTTCTTCTTCGCTAGACGGACGATGGCCAGTATCACTTGATTTAAGTGAGGCGATCTCGAGCCTTGTCAATTTAGGCATCTCATTACAACTTCGCTGTCTAAAACCAGACGGATGTGGATTGAGCAGCGAAGTTCTAGTTTCTTCCGAGAGAGAAGAACCGCCATGGCTTCCAGAAAATTGATGTGGTAGGTCTTGAAGGGGGGAGACCAGGTTCCCTGGACTCTCCGATGATGAGAGTGACCTCCCCAACCATCTTTTGAGGCGTCTGTGTGAACGGTAACTGCCGGTGGAGGTGGTTTCAGAGGTGCCTTGCTCTTCAGGTTCTTGGCTTCCGACCATGGTTTGAGTAGTGATCGCAGACGATTTGGAATCGGTCTTTGTAGATCTCTTCGAGCGTTTGATGCGTAGTTTCTCCAAACTCCTGATACATCTTTTATTTGAGCTTTCAATATTGGATCTGTCACTGAGGCAAACTGGAGGGACCCCAACACTCTCTCCTGTTGCCTTCTTGATATCCTCTCGGATTGAAGAAGTCTCTTGACAGATCCTGTTATCTCTTTTCTCTTCTTTGAAGGAATGGAAAGACAGTGTGACTGTAAATCCCAGTGGACACCGAGCCACTGGAACTTTTGAGCTGGAGATAGACAAGACTTTCCCAAGTTAATCTTGAATCCTAAGTGTTCCAGGAACCAGATCACTTCCTTGGAGGCTTGCCTGCACTCTTCCTCGGATGCTGCCCACACCAGCCAGTCGTCCAGGTAGGCTACCACCTGGATTACTTTTAGGCGTAGTTGATGAATGACTGCATTCGCAAGCTTGGTGAATACCCTTGGAGCTATGTTCAGACCGAAGGGCATGGCTTTGAAAACGTAATTTCTTTTTTGTAGTTTGAATCCCAGTTAGGGGGAAACTTGACGGCTGATTGGAACGTGCCAGTACGCATCCATCATGTCTATGGAGACTGGTATGCCCGTTTGGGCAAAAGGGTCCTGATGTGTTGAAGCGTCAGCATTTTGAACTTGTAGTTCACTATGAACTGGTTGAGTGGTGACAAGTCCAGAATGACTCTGAGCTTTTCCGAGTCCTTCTTCGGAACACAAAATAGCCTTCCTTGGACTCTGACGGACTTCGCCTTCCTTATAACTCTTTTGTTCAAAAGTTCCTGAACATATTCTTCCAATATGGGGGTTGAGTGTTGGAAGAATTGAGGGAAGTTTGGTAGAGTTGAGCTCCAACTCCACCTAAGTCTGTTCTTAATTAGGCTGCGGGCCCAGGGATCGAAGGTCCAACGATCCCGGAAGAGGAAAAGTCTCCCTCCTACCGGTAGCATCTCACTTTGAGTGCTGGGTGTAGGATTTACCTCCTTGGCCACGTCCACCTTTGTTGCCCTTACCTCTGAAGGGGCGTCTGGAGGATCCAAGAAAGGAACCTCGAGACTTCGGCCGAAAGGTTGTCGATTGCCTTTCAAAAACTAGGGTGAACACAGGCGACTGGGTCGCCAGCGTTTGGGGCACCAGTTGGAAGGTGGTGGGTGGTTGTGCCACCGTCTGGGACACCGTGGCCACGGGAAGCTGTTGCTGTTGTTTAGGCTGAAAGGGCACTCTTGGTCATTTCGACTTATTCTTCGGCTGGGGACCCTCATCAGCGGAAGATTTTCTTTTAGAGGACAAGCCCTATTTACAGAGAAGGTTTCTGTTCTCTGTAGCGGGTTTATCCACGACCTCTTTGACCACTTCACTTGGGAAGAGGTCTTTTACCCAGATGTTGGAAGCTATCAGCTTCCTTGGTTCGTGTCTCACCGCAGCCGAGACGAACACGAACTCTCTGCAAGCCCTTCGAGCTTTAATAAAGTTTTACAGGTCCTTGGTGACTGTTGCCAAATGAGATTTGGGGAAGGCCATGTACATGTCTAGGGTATCCGGGATGCTTGCCATAGTCTCTAGGCCGGTCTGCAGAGACAAGGAAGCAGTAAGACGTTCTTTTGTCTCCTGTTCTCTGCGCAGGAGAAAAACTGACAGCTTCGGGAGGTCTTCGCCGAACTGTCATCCGGCAATATCTGCCTCGAGCTTCCCAACTGTGAAGGTGTTATGAACATCCTTCCAGTCTGCATCGTCTGATGGGAAGGCAAGGGAGAAAGGTCTACACTCTTCCAGTGTAGGGCATGGTTTCCCTGCCTCAACTGCCTTTAAGGCTGCCTTAAGTCCTTTGTCCATAAAGGGAAAGGCACGTTTGGGGTCAGCAATGAAGGACGGGTGTTTCTTGCTGAGAGCCGGCACCTTGGAGCTAGTAAAGGCCCTCTCCTTCAAGGTGGTTGTACATAAGGCCTGGGCCTTAGAGAGTTCAAGGACGATGGTTTTCTTCGGCTCTCTCTCCTCTTTGGATGCAGGTTCCGTCTTTAGACAGACATAACAATCCGGGTAGGCCCCTTTGCTGGGCCAGAACTCAATTTCCTCCACTGGGAAAGTGCCCAGTTTTTCTGAGAGGAAGATCTTCCCCCCCAACATAGGCATATGGTCTGTGTACCTCAAAGGGTTGACATCAGAGAAGGCAGGGAGATCCTTGACGTTTAGCTTCTTCGGGGCTAAACGTGTTGCGACCAGCTGATGCATTTCCGTCCGAAGAGAAGCCTCTTTCTTGGACGATTTCTTCTGAATGTCCTGCACCATGGACAACAACGAGTGCAACATACTCGTGATGGAATCTAACTGGGGTGCAGCGGAAGGAGTCGAAAGCACCGGCTCAGTCACCGTGGCTGATGATACCGAAATCATTTCGGCTTTCTCGACTTCGGCCTCAGGTGGAACGTCATCCGCCTGATCCAGTTCCTCCACTAGGAGATTGTTCTCAGTCTCCTACGAGACAACTGACATGTTGTCCTCTAATTGGATGCTCTTCAAGGCATCCGAAACTTCAGATTCTACCGGAATCTGAACAAGGGGAATTTCAGGTTGAGCCTAGGGAATAACCGCATCCGAAGATGCCCTAGGGAAAAGACAAGCCCTCATCTTTTCATTAGGAAGGTATGGGCCAGAGGTGTTCTTCTGGAAGCCCCTGACCCATTTTCGCAGCATCTCCCTTGCTGCGTCCCTTGACTCAGTAGACTTTTGGTCGTCAAAAGCCTCTTTAATCAGTTTTTCACAAACGGTACATACCTGTGGGTCCCAGTACTTGAGAGCCCCCTTGGTGATTTCGCAGCGAGCATGGGCCCTGCATATCTCATGGCCGTAGAAGTTCTTACTACGGACCCTGCAAAAGTTGTTCCCGTACTCGGGATGCTCCTCCTGTAAAGAAAGAAAAGCATGTAAGTATTCGGTGAAATTCTCATATTTCATCATACATATTATTAATAACATTAGCTTGGATAGGGTTAGCTAGAGATTGGAAAGACACCTACATGTGTTTCCTGTCCAGCAAATTGCTATGACCTCCTCCAATATTGAATGCAGAATTCTTAAGAATTTTATGGAGAGATGATATCCTTTGATATAGTGTGTCTTCTTGACACAATCTTCCAGGTTCAATATTGGGGATTAAAGACAATAATGGTTAATAACCATTAAAGGAAGAGAGAATCGCTCTCTTATGTGTGATGGTCTCAAAATAGGCTGCTCATGAAGCACCTTGTAGGTTGGAAAAATCTTTTGGGCTACAGCACTGACTGTCGGCAGCATGCTGCCAGTCCTGCTAGGCCTGCCGGCACTTGCCGGACTTGCTGGAATCTGCCGGGCAAGCCGGCATATGCCGGTCTATTCTGGGCTGTTGAAGGCAGTTACTGTTTTCAAAGTAATGGGCGGCAGGCCGCCGGCAACGGCTCTGCCGGCCGGCAGCTGAGGATCCTTCCATCAAGTAGGACCCGGCGGCAGCCGGCGGAAAATGTCCAAGTTATGGGTGGCCGGCTGCCGGCCGGCAACTCAGTAGCCGGCAGCCGGTCCCAGTATGTCTATTGTCGTTGGGATGTCGATCAGCGAGGCCCATAGTAAGCGGCGTCAGAGCAACTGCCGGCCAGCAGACAATTGACTTGGCCGAGTAAAATGAAAGGTAGAGAAAAAGAGAGGATGGAGGAAGACAAGAGCTCAGCCTTGCCGGCCTACATCCAGAATGAGTGTTCAAGTGGAAGGGGGAATTATATTCGGGCTTCCACCCAACCATATCCCATTCATATGGGCTATGGAAGGCAGTCCAAGGGAGGACTGAAGAACACTCTAAAGAATACGAGGATACCTGCCGGCAGCCGGCTCGGCCGGCGGCAGACAGTGAACCTCATGCCAGTTCTACAAATAATCCTTAGGGTCAAATGTAGAACGACGGCCAGGAGGGTGTTGGCTCATCCAACAAGAAAGAGACAGAGGGGAAGGTTATGCCTGAAGGCACCACCCAACTTAAGGGATTCTGGTCTCATGGAGTAACCTCAGGTAGGAGAAATCATTTCCCCAGGTTGGCTAGTCAAGTGAGAGAGCTGCCCACAGGACACAATCTCACAAGAGAACAGAATCTCGTACCGGAGACCTACGGCAGTGAACAAGTCATTTCTTCGGTCTAAGATCTACCAGCACAGGACTGTCTGCTAGGTCGAGGAAGGGGGAATTGTCATACAAAACCCTCCACGTATGGTCTAGGGAGGTCTAGCCTCCTGTAAAAGCAGCTTAACCTGACATGGGAAATCATTTCGCCAAGACAGTAAGATGCCTAACACAGACTTATTACTCTGATGTCCTGTCCCAAACTCAAAACCAACTCAGTGGTTAAGAGAAAGAAAACGAAACGTCTCAGTAAAACTTTGCCAGAACTCGGTTCGCAGAAAAGTAAACTGAGAATAGCCTAGGGTAATCAGAGGGAAGGGTGATTGCTCTTAAATCTCCTAGGAGATTAATATTGACTTAAAAGGTATAGGAGGTGTCAGTCTTCCCTTAAAAGACAATACAAGAGCTTTAAAAAGAGTGAACTTACCGAAATATCAATTCTTTGAATGCTTGCTCTAAACATTTCAAGAAGACTAAAATTACAGAAGAATCTTTCTACAGACCGCATCTACAATGTTCAAAACGCTCACAGAAGACTAAAATTACAGAAGAATCTTTCTAAAGACCGCATCTACAATGTACAAAACGCTTACAGAAGACTAAAAATACATATACATCATTGCTCAGAATGCATCTTTAATGTCCAAATCGCTTCCATAACACTGAAATTACAGAAACGTTATTGTTTATAATACATCTATTACGTTCAAAACGCTTACAGAACACTGATATTACAGAAATTTCATTGTCCAGAATACATATATAATGTTTAAAATGGTTCCAGAGACTGAAATTACAGAAACATCATTGTTAAGAATGCATCTATAATGTTCAAAACACTTCCATAGGACTGATATTACAGGAACCTCGTTAAGAAAGCATCTATAATGTTCAAAACACTTCCAGAATAATGAAATTACAAAAAAATGCATTGCTCAGAAAGCGTCTATAGAGTTCAAAAACGCTTCCAGAAGACTAAAATTATGGAAACATCTTTGTTCAGAAAGCATGTATAATGAACAAAATGCTTCCAAAGACTAAAATTACAAAAAGATTTATTATCAGTAAGCATCTATAAAGTTCAAAACGCTTCTAGACGACTAAAATTACGAAAACATCGGTCTTCAGAATGCATCTGCAAAGCTTAAAACATTTCCAGAAAACTAAAATTACAGAATAAAAATTGTCCAGAATGCATCTATAATGTTAGAAACGATTCCAAAAAAATGAAATATCAGATACATCATTGTTCAGAAAGAATTTATAATGTTCAAAATACTTCCAGAAGACTAAAAAACGTTAACATTATTATTCGAAATGCATCTATAGTGTTAAAAACGCTTCTATAAAACTAAAATAACATAAAAATCATTGTATAGAATGCATCTGTTTTGTTCAAAAATCTTCCAGACGACTGAAATTACAGAAACATCATTGCTGAAAATCAATAATAATGTTTAAAACGCTTCCAAAAGACTGGAATTACAAAAACATCATTGTTCAAAATGCATCTATAACATTCAAAACGCTTCCAAAAAAATGAAATTACAGAAACATCATTGTTCAGAATGCATATTTAATGTTCAAAACGCTTCCATAAGACTGAATATACAGGCACCTAATTATTCCGAATGTATCTGTTATGTTTGAAACGCATCAAGAAAACTAAAATTAAAGAAACATCATTGTTCAGAATGCATCTATAACATTTTAAAGGTATTCATATGACTAAAATTACAGAAAGATCATTGTTCAGAATGAATTTATAAGATTCAGAACGCTCCCAGAAGACTAATATTACAGAAACCTCATAGTCCGGAATGCATCCATCTCCTTAAAAACTCTTCAAAAAGACTGAATTTACTGATACCTCATTGTTCAGAATGTATCAAAAATTTTCAAAAGGAATCCCGAAGACTGGAACTACAGAAATATCATTGTTCATAATGCTGAAATATTGTTTAATACGCTTCCAGAAGACTGAAATTACAGAAACATCATTTTTTAGAAGGAATCTATAAAGTTCAAAACGCTTCCAGAAGACATGAATTAGAGAAGCGTCATTGTTCATAATGCATCTATAATGTTCAAAATGCTTTTAAAAGACTAAAATTACATTGTTCAAAAGCATCTATAATGCTCAAAATGCTTCTGGAATAATGAAATTACAAAAACATCATTGCTCGGAAAGCATCTATAGTGTTCAAAAATCTTCCAGAAGACTGAAATTACAGGTAACTCTTAGTTCAAAAAGCATGTATAATGTTCAAAACGATTCCAGAAGACTGAAATTACAGAAAGATCATTGTCCAGAAGGAGTCTATAACGTTCAAAACGCTTCCAGAAGACTAAAATTTCAGATATATTATTGTTCAGAATGCATTTATAATGCTCAAAACACTTCCAGGAGACTATAATTCCAGAAACACCATTGTTCAGAATGCATCTATAATGTTAAAAACTCTTCCAGAAGACTGAAAATACAGAAACATTTTTTTTTTCAGAAATCATGTATAATGTACAAAACTTCTATAATGTACATAACGTTTCGAAAAAACTGAAATTACATAAACCTTTGTGGTTAAAATGCATCTGTGATGTTCAAAGCACTGAAATTATAGAAACATCCTTCTTCAGAATACCTCTATTTAGTTCAAAAAAACATCCAGAAAACTGCAATTATAGAAACGTCAATTTTAAGAATGAATCTAAATGTTCAATACGCTTCCAGATGACTGAAATTACAGTGAGATCAATGTGCAGATGCATCTATAATATTCAAAACTCTTCCAGATGAATTAAATTTCCGAAACATCATTGCTCAGACTGCCTACAATATGTTCAAAACGTACCATGAGGACTAACATTACAGAAAATTCATTATCAATAATGCATCTATAACGTTCCTAACGCTCCCAAAAGACTGATATTACAGAGACATCATTGTTTGAATTGCAACTATAATGTTAAAAATGGTTCAAGAAGACTTTAATTACAGAAATATACATTTTCAGAATGCATCTATGATGTTCAAAACGCTTCCAGAAAACTGAAAGTACAGAAAGACAATTGTTCAGAATGCATATATAATTATCAAAACACTGCTAGAAGACTGCAATTGCAGAGACATAATTGTTCAAAATACATCTATAAAGTTCGAAATACTTTCAGAAGACTAAAATTACGTGAAGAGTGTTGTTCAGAATGCATCCATAATATTCAAAACGCTTCCAGAAGACTGAAATTACCAAAACCTCAGTGCTCAGAATACATCTGTAATATTAAAAAACGATTTCAGACTACTAAAATTACAGAAACATTGTTGTCCAGAATGCATCTATAATGTTTAAAAGGCTTCCAAAAGACTAGAATAACAAGAACATCATTGTTCAGAATTCATCTATAAGGTTTAAAACCTTTCCAGAAGACTGAAATTACGGAAACTTCATAGTTCAGAATTCATGTATAATGTTCATAACTTTTCCAGAAAACTTAAATAAAAAAAATATCATTGTTCAGAATGCATATATAATGTTCAAAACACTTCCAGAAAACTTATAGTACAAAAAACGTCATTGTTAAGAATTCATGTATAATGTTCAAAAAGCTTCCAGAAAACTGAAATTACAGAAACATCATTATTCAGAATGCATCTATAATGTTTACAACACTTCCAGAAGACTAAAATTACTGTAATATCATTGTTCAAAATGCATCTACAATGCTCAAAACGCTTCCAAAAGGATAAAGATACAAAAACATTACTCAGAATGCATCTATTATTTCTAAATCGCTTCCAAAAGACGGAAATTAACGAAACATCTTTGCTCAAAATGCTTGTTCAAAACATTTCCAGAAGACAGAAAATACGAAAACATCATTTGTCAGAATGCATCTCTAATATCCAAAACACTTCTCAAAGACTGGAATTACAGAAACATTATTGTTCAAATGCATTTATAATGTTCAAAATGCTTCCAGAAGACTGATATTTCAGAAACAACATTGCTCAGAATGCATCTTTAATTAATGTTTAAAACGCTTTCAGAAGACTGAAATTGAAGAAACATCATTGTTCAGAATGCTTCTATAATGTTCAAAACACTCCCAGAAGACAGAAATTACATAAACATCATTGTTCAGAATCAATTTATAATGTTCAAAATGCTTCCAGAAAACTGAAATGACAGAATTGCCCAGAAAGCATCTATATTGTTAAAAACTCTTCCACACGACATAAATTATAAAGACCGCTTTCTTCAGAAAGCATGTATAATTTTCAAGACTGAAAATACAAAAAACATCAGTTAAAAGAATGCATCTGTAATGTTCAAAGCATTACCAAAATACTGAAATTACGGAAAGATCATTGTTCAGAATGCAACTATATTGTTCAAAACACTACTAGAAGACTGAAATTACAAACAAAAATCATCATTGCACAGAATGTATCTATAATGTTCAAAATGCTTCCAGAAAACTGAAATAACAGAAACATCATTGTTCAGAATGCATCTATTCCGTTCAAAAGGCTGTCAGAGGACAAAAATTACAGAAAGATCATCGTTCAGAATACATATGTAATGTTCAAAACGCTTCCAGACGACTGAAATTACAGAAGAAATCACTGCTCAGAATGCATATTTGATGTTCTTAACGCTTCAAGAACACTAAAACTACAGAAACATCATAGTCCAGAATACATCCAAGAATTTAAAAACACTTAAGAAAGACTGAAATTACAGAAACATCTTTGTTCAGAATGCATCTATAATGTTCAAAACGCTTCCAGTAGACAGGAATTAGAAAAACACAATTATTCAGAATGCACCTAAAATGTTCAAAATGCATCTAGAAGACTGAAACTACTGCACATATAATATTTAAAACACTTAGAGAACACTAAATTACAGATACATAAATGTCCAGAATGCATCTATATTGTTCATAAAGCTTCCAGAAAACTGAAATTGCAGAAAAAATATTGTTCAGAATGCATCTATAATTTTTAAAATACTTCCAGAAGGCTGAAATTACAGAAACAAATTTGTTCAGAAAGCATATCTAGTGTTCAAAAAGCTTCCAGAAGACTTAAATTAAAGAAACACCATTGTTCAGGATCAATGTATAACGTTCAAAACGCTTACAGAAGACTGAAAATACAGAAATGTCATTGTTCAAAAGGCATATATAATGTTCAGAAAACTTCCGAAAGACTGGAATTACAGTAACATCATTGTTCAGGAAGCAGCTATAATGTTTAAAATGCTTCTAGAAGACTTAAGTTAGAGAAGCTTCGTTGCTCAGAAATCAACTATAATGTTCAAAACGCTTCCAAAAAAACTGAAATTACAGAAAAATCATTATTCAGAATGCATCTATAATTTTCAAAATACTTCCAGAAGACTGAAATTACAGAAAACATCAATGTTCAGAAAGCATCTCTAACATTAAACAAATTTCCAGAAGACTTGAATTACAAAAACACCATAGTTCAGAATGCATGTATAACGTTCAAAACACTTACAGGAGACTGAAAATATAGAAATATCTTTGTTCAGATTGTTTCGATAATGTTCAAAGCGCTTTCAGAAGACTAAGGTTAAAGAAATTTCATTGTTCAGAATGTATCTATAATGTTTAATATAGTTCGAAAAGACTTAAATTACAAACATATTATTGTTCAGAATACCTCTATAATGTTCAAAACGCTTCCAGAACACTGAAATTACAAAAACACCATTTTTCAGAATGCATCTATATTGTTGAAAATGCTTCCTGAAGACTGGAATTAGAGAAAAGTCATTGTTCAGAATGCATCTACATCATTAAAATTTCTCCAGAAGACTGTGATTACCGAAACATAATTGTTCAGAATGCATCTAGAATGTTGAAAACGCTTCCAGAAGACTGTCATTCCAGAAAAAAAGATTTTTTCAGAAAGCATCTATAATGTTCAATACACTTCCAAAAGACTAAAATTACACAAAGAACTTTGCTCAGGAAGAATCCATAATGTTCATAACGCTTCCAGAAAACGGAAATTACAGAAACCGCAGTGCCTAAAGTTTATCTGTAATGTACAAAACACTTCCATAAGACTAACAATACAGGAATATAATTGTCCCAAATGCATCTATAATACTGAAAAGTCTTCCAAAAGACTGAAATTACACAAACATCATAGTTCAGAATGCATCTATAATGTTCAAAACACTCCGAGAAAACTGAAATTACAGAAAAATAGTTTTTTCAGAAAACCTCTATAATGTTCAAAACGCTTCCAAAATACTGAAATTAAAGAAACATCATTGTTCAGAAAGCTCTATAATGTTCAATACATTTCCAATTGACGGAAATTACAGAGATTATGGCTCAGAATGCATCTATAATGTTCAAAACGCTTCCGAAATACAGAAACTACCAAAATGCCTCTGATCAGAATGTACCTATAATATTTAAAAGTCTTCCACCCCACTAAACTTTCAAAATCATCAATGTTCAGAATGTATCTATAACGTTCAAAACGCTTCTAAAAGACTGAAATTACATAAACATAATTATTTGGAATGCATCTATAATGTTTAAAATGCTTCTAGAGGACTGACGTTAGAGAAACATAATATTTAAGAAAGCATCTATAATGTTCAAAAAGCTTCCAGAAAACTGAAATTAAATAATAATCATTGTTCAGAATGAATGTATAATGTTCAAAACACTTCCGGAAGACATGAATTACAGAAATATAATAGTTCAAAACGATCCTAGAAGACTAAATCAAGGAAACATTATTGTTCAGAATGTATCTGTGTTGTTCAAAACGCTTCCACAAGACAGAACTTAAAGAAATGTTATGGTCCAGAATTCATCCATAATGTTGAAAACGCTTCCAGAAGACTAATATACAGAAACATCATAGTTCAGAACTATCTATAATGTTCAAAATGCTTCCAGAAGACTGAAATTACAAAAACATTATTGCCCAGAAGGCATCTATATTGTTCAAAACCTTTCCAGAATACTAATATTTCAGAAACCGCATTATCCTGAATTCCAATATATTGTTCAAAACGCTTCCAGAAGACTGAAATTACAGAAACACCATTGTTTAGAGAGCATATCTAACATTAAAAAAGCTTCCAGAAGACTTATATTACAGAAACACCATTGTCAGAATGCCTGTATAATGTTCAAAACGCTTACAGGAGACGGAAATTACAGAAATATCATTGTTCAGAAGGCATCTATAATACCGAAAACGCTTTCAGAATACTGAAATTACATAAACATCATTGTTCAGAATACATCTATAAAGTTCAAAACTCTTCAAGGAGAATGAAATTACAGAAACATAATAGTCCAGAATGCATTTGTAATATTCAAAACGCTTCCAGAAGACTGCAATTACAGAAACAACCTTATTAGAAAGGCATCTATAATAATCAAAACGTTTCCAGAATACTGAAATTACAGAAAAAAAATATTGTTCGAAAGGTATCTATAATGCTCAAAACGTTTCCGGGATACTGAAATTACAAAAACATAATTGGTCAGAAAATATCTTTGTGATCAAAACACTTCAAGAAGAATAGAATTACAAAAACATCAGTGCTCAGAATGTATCTGTAATATTCAAAGCGCTTCCAGAAGACTGAAATTACAGAAACCTCATTGTTCACAATGCTTCTATAATGTTCAAAACGCTTCAAGAAGACTGAAATTACCGAAACAACATTCATCGGAAGGCATCTATAATGCTCAAAACATTTCCAAATTACTAAAATTACAAAAACATAATTGCTCAGAAAATATCCATTGTGTTCAAAACACTTCAAGAAAACTAAAATTACAAAAACATTAGTGCTCAGAATGTACCTGTAATATTCCAAACGCTTTCAGAAAAGTAATGAACATACAGAAACATTATTGTTCAGAATGCATCTATTATTTCTAAAACGCTTCCAAAAGACTGAAACATCTTTGCTCAGAATGCTTGGAGACTGCATGTTATCTTTTTTTTTTTTTTTTGGTTGGAGGAATTCCCCTCAATCATAAGGCTCCATTACAAATTGGGTTTCCATATACTTTTATATGGTGGCAGATCAATCAGTATACTGTAAATATAAAATGGTGCAATACACGATTTGTAGAAAGTAAGACTGGTTTGTAATATATTTTGCAGCATTCTGAGACTGAAAATACTAAAACATCATTTGTCAGAATGCATCACTAATGTCCAAAACACTTCCCAAAGACTGGAATTACAGAAACATTTTTCAGAATGCATTTAAATGTTCAAAAGGCTTCCAGAACACTGATACTACAGAAACATCATTGTTCAGAATGAATCTATAATTCTCAAAACACTTACAGAAGACTAAAATTAAAGAAACATCATTGTTCACAAGCATCTATAATAGTCAAAATGCTTTCAGAAGACACTTCTTAGATCAGAGAGCATGTATAATGTTCATAAGGCTTCTAGAAGACAAAAATTACATAAAGATCATTGTCCAAAATGCATCTATAACGTTTAAAATTCTTCCATCTATAATGTTTAGAACGCTTCCAGAAGACTGAAATTACAGAAACGTTGTTGAGAATGCATCTATAATGTTCAAAACGCTTCCAGAAGACTGAAATTACAGAAACATCTTTGACCAGAAAGCATACATGTTCAAAACGCTTCCAAAAGACTAAAATTACAGAAAGAACTTTGCTCAAAATGCGTCAATAATTTTCAAAAGACTTCCAGAACACTAAAATTTCCGAAACATAATTGTCCAAAATGCTTCTATAAGGTTGAAAAGGCTTCCAAAGACTATAATTACAGAAACATAATCGTTCAGAATGCATCTATATTTCTCAAAACATTCCAGAACACTGATATTACAGAAACTTCATTGCTCAGAATGCATCTGTAATGTTCAGAACACTTCCAGAACACTAAAATTACAGAAACATCATTGCTCAGAATGTATCTTCAATATTCATAAGGCATTCAAAATACTGAAACTGCAGAAACATCATTGCTCAGAATGTACCTAAAATGTTCAAAACGCTTCCAGAACACTAAAATTACAAAAAATCAATGTACAGAATGCATCTATAATGTTGAAAAAGCTTCGAGAAAAATGATATTAAAGGAAAATTATTGTTCAGAATGCTTGTATATGTTCAAAAGACTTCTAGGAGACGGAAATTAAAGAAAAAGCATGGTTCAGTATGCATCTATATTATTCAAAAACCCTCTAGAAGACTGATATTACAGAAACCGCTTTGTTCATAAAACATGTATAAAGTCCAAAACGATTCATGAAGACTAAAATTACAGAAAGATCTTTGTTCAGAATAAATTTATATTGTTTAAAACGCTTCCAGAAAACTGAAATCACAGAAACATCATTGTTCAGAATGCATCTATAATGTTCAAAACGCTTCCAGAAGACTAAAATTACATTGTTCAAAAGCATCTATAATGCTCAAAATGCTTCTGGAATAATGAAATTACAAAAACATCATTGCTCGAAAAGTATCTATAGTGTTCAAAAAGCATCCAGAAGACTGAAATTACAGGTAACTCTTAGTTCAAAAAGCATGTATTATGTTCAAAACGATTCCAGAAGACTGAAATTAAAGATATATTATTGTTCAGAATGCATTTATAATGCTCAAAACACTTCCAGAAGACTATAATTCCAGAAACACCATTGTTCAGAATGCATCTATAATGTTAAAAACTCTTCCAGAAGACTGAAAATACAGAAACATTTTTTTTTCAGAAATCATGTATAATGTACAAAACTTCTATAATGTACATAACGTTTCGAAAAAACTGAAATTACATAAACCTTTGTGGTTAAAATGCATCTGTGATGTTCAAAGCACTGAAATTATAGAAACATCCTTATTCAGAATACCTCTATTTTGTTAAAAAAAAACATCCAGAAAACTGAAATTATAGAAACATCAATTTTAAGAATGCATCTAAATGTTCAATACGCTTCCAGATGACTGAAATTACAGTGAGACCATTGTGTAGATGCATCTATAATATTTAAAATTCTTCCAGATGAATTAAATTTCTGAAACATCATTGCTCAGATTGCCTACAATATGTTCAAAATGCACCATGACGACTAACATTGCATAAAATTCATTGTCAATAATGCATCTATAGCGTTCCTAACGCTCCCAAAAGACCGATATTACAGACATCCATGTTTGTAATGCAACTATAATTTTAAAAATGCTTCAAGAAGACTTTAATTGCAGAAATATACATTTTCAGAATGTATCTATGATGTTGAAAACGCTTCCAGAAAACTGAAAGTACAGAAAGACAATTGTTCAGAATGCATATATAATTATCAAAACACTTCTAGAAGACTGCAATTGCAGAGACATAATTGTTCAAAATGCATCTATAAAGTTCGAAAAACTTTCAGAAGACTAAAATTACGGGAAGAGTGTTGTTCAGAATGCATCCATAATGTTCAAAACGCTTCCAGAAGACTGAAATTACCGAAAGCTCAGTGCTCAGAATACATCTGTAATATTAAAAAACTATTTCAGAAAACTAAAATTACAGAAACATTGTTGTCCAGAATGCAACTATAATGTTTAAAAGGCTTCCAAAAGACTAAAATAACAAGAACATCATTGTTCAGAATTCATCTATAAGGTTTAAAACCTTTCCAGAAGACTGAAATTACAGAAACTTCATAGTTCAGAATTAATCTATAATGTTCATAGCGTTTCTAGAAAACTGAAATAAAAAAAAATATCATTGTTCAGAATGCATCTATAATATTCAAAATACTTCCAGAAAACTTAAATTACAGAAACGTCATTGTTAAGAATTCATGTATAATGTTCAAAAAGCTTCCAGAAAACTGAAATTACAAAAACATCATTATTCAGAATGCATCTATAATGTTTACAACACTTCCAGAAGACTAAAAATACTGGAATATCATTGTTCAAAATGCATCTACAATGCTCAAAACGCTTCCAGAAGGATAAAGATACAGAAACATTACTCAGAATGCATCTATTATTTCTAAATTGCTTCCAAAAGACGGAAATTAACGAAACATCTTTGCTCAGAATGCTTGTTCAAAACATTTCCAGAAGACTGAAAATACGAAGCCATCATTTGTCAGAATACATCTGTAATATCCAAAACACTTCCCAAAGACTGGAATTACAGAAACATTATTGTTCAAATGCATTTATAATGTTCAAAATGCTTTCGGAAGACTGATATTACAGAAACAACATTGCTCAGAATGCATCTTTTATATTTAAAACGCTTTCAGAAGACTGAAATTAAAGAAACATCATTGTTCAGAATGCATCTATAATGTTCAAAACGCTTCCAGAAGACAGAAATTACATAAACATCATTGTTCAGAATCAATTTATAATGTTCAAAATGCTTCCAGAAAACTGAAATGACAGAATTGCCCAGAAAGCATCTATATTGTTAAAAACTCTTCCAGACGACAAAAATTATAAAGACCTCTTTCTTCAGAAAGCATGTATAATTTTCAAGACTGAAAATACAAAAAACATCAGTTAAAAGAATGCATCTGTAATGTTCAAAGCATTACCAAAATACTGAAATTACGGAAACATCATTGTTCAGAATGCACCTATAATGTTCAAAACACTACTAGAACACTGAAATTACAAACAAAAAACATCATTGTACAGAATGTATCTATAATGTTCAAAATGCTTCCAGAAAACTGAAATAACAGAAACATCATTGTTCAGAATGCATCTATTGCGTTCAAAAGGCTGTCAGAAGACAAAAATTACTGAAAGATCATCGTTCAGAATACATATGTAATGTTCAAAACGCTTCCAGACGACTGAAATTACAGAAGAAATCACTGCTCAGAATGCATATTTAATGTTCTTAACGCTTCAAGAAGACTAAAACTACAGAAACATCATAGTCCAGAATACATCCGAGAATTTAAAAACACTTAAGAAAGACTGAAATTACAGAAACATCTTTGTTCAGAATGCATCTATAATGTTCAAAACGCTTCCAGTAGACAAGAATTAGAAAAACACAATTATTCAGAATGCACCTAAAATGT
This sequence comes from Palaemon carinicauda, assembly GCF_036898095.1. NCBI lineage: Eukaryota > Metazoa > Arthropoda > Malacostraca > Decapoda > Palaemonidae > Palaemon > Palaemon carinicauda. The sequence continues at coordinate 8,936,187 of NC_090757.1, forward strand.
TCAAAATGCATTTAGAAGACTGAAACTACTGCACATATAATATTTAAAACACTTAGAGAACACTAAATTACAGAAACATAAATGTCCAGAATGCATCTACATTGTTCATAAAGCTTCCAGAAAACTGAAATTGCAGAAAAAAATATTGTTCAGAATGCATCTATAATTTTAAAAATACTTCCAGAAGGCTGAAATTACAGAAACAAATTTGTTCAGAAAGCATATCTAGTGTTCAAAAAGCTTCCAGAAGACTTAACTTACAGAAACACCATTGTTCAGGATGAATGTATAACGTTCAAAACGCTTACAGAAGACTGAAAATACAAAAATATCATTGTTCAAAAGGCATATATCATGTTCAGAACACTTCCAAAAGACTGGAAGTACAGAAACATCATTGTTCAGGAAGCAGCTATAATGTTTAAAATGCTTCTAGAAGACATAAGTTAGAGAAGCTTCGTTGCTCAGAAATTAACTATAATGTTCAAAAAGCTTCCAAAAAACTGAAATTACAAAAAAATCATGGTTCAGAATTCATCTATAATTTTCAAAATACTTCCAGAAGACTGAAATAACAGAAAACATCAATGTTCAGAAATCATCTCTAACATTAAACAAATTTCCAAAAGACTTAAATTACAGAAACACCATAGTTCAGAATGCAAGTATAACGTTCAAAACACTTACATAAGACTGAAAATATAGAAATATCTTTGTTCAGATTATTTCGATAATGTTCAAAACGCTTTCAGAAAACTGTCATTCCAGAAAAAAAAATTTCAGAAAGCATCTATAATGTTCAATACACTTCTAAAAGACTAAAATTACACAAAGAACTTTGCTCAGGAAGAATCCATAATGTTCATAACGCTTCGAGAAAACGGGAATTACAGAAACCTCAGTGCCTAAAGTTTATCTGTAATGTTCTAAACACTTCCATAAGACTAACAATACAGGAACTTAATTGTCCCAAATGCATCTATAATAATGAAAAGTCTTTCAAAAGACTGAAATTACACAAACATCATAGTTCAGAATGCATCTACAATGTCCAAAACACTCCGAGAAAATTGAAATTACGGAAAAATTGTTTTTTAGAAAACCTCTATAATGTTCAAAACGCTTCCAAAATACTGAAATTAAAGAAACATCATTGTTCAGAATGCTCTATAATGTTCAATATGTTTCCAATTGACGGAAATTACAGAGATCATGGCTCAGAATGCATCTATAATGTTCAAAACGCTTCCGAAATACAGAAACTACCAAAATGCCTCTGATCAGAATGTACCTATAATATTTAAAACTCCTCCACCCCACTAAACTTTCAAAATCATCAATGTCCAGAATGCATCTATAACGTTCAAAACTCTTCTAAAAGACTGAAATAACATAAACATAATTATTTGGAATGCATCTATAATGTTTAAAATTCTTCTAGAAGACTGACGTTAGAGAAACATAATTTTTAAGAAAGCATTTATAATATTCAAAAAGCTTCCAGAAAACTGAAATTACATAATAATCATAGTTCAGAATGAATGTATAATGTTCAAAACACTTCCTGAAGACTTGAATTACAGAAATATAATTGTTCAGAAAGCATAGCTAATATTCAAAAAGCTTCCAGAAGACATAAATTACATAAACACCTTTGTTCAGAAAGCATCTGTAATATTCAAAACCCTTCCAGAAGACTGAAATTACAGAAATAGCATTGTTCATAATGTACATATAATGTTCAAAAAGCTTCAATAAACATGAAATTACAGAAACAACATTGTTCAGAAATCAGCTATGATGTTTAAAAGGCTTCCAGAAGACTGAAAACACAGAAACATCCTTGTTCACATTGCTTCGATAATATTCAAAACGCTTCCAGAAGACTGAAATTATAAAAACATTATAGTTCAGAATGCATCTATATTGTTCGAAGCACTTACAGAAGACTGAAATTAGAGAAAAATCATGATTCAGAATGCATCTATATTGTTCAAAGACGCCTCCAAAAGACTTAAATTAGAGAAAAAATCTTGTTCAAAATGCATCTAGATAGTTCAAAACGCTCCTAGAAGACTAAATCAAGGAAACATTATTGTTCAGAATGTATCTGTGTTGTTCAAAACGCTTCCACAAGACAGAACTTAAAGAAATATTATTGTCCAGAATGCATCCATAATGTAGAAAACGCTCCCTGAAGACTAAAATACAGAAACATCATAGTTCAGAACTATCTATAATGTTCAAAATGCTTCCAGAAGACTGAAATTACAAAAACATTATTGCCCAAAAGTCATCCATAATGTTCAAAACCTTTCCAGAATACTAAAATTTCAGAAACCGCATTGTCCTGAATTTCAATATATTGTTCAAAACGCTTCCAGAACACTGAAATTACAGAAACACCATTGTTTAGAGAGCATATCTAACATTAAAAAAACTTCCAGAAGACTTATATTACAGAAACACCATTGTTCAGAATGCATGTATAATGTTCAAAACGCTTACAGAAGACGGAAATTACAGAAATATCATTGTTCAGAAGGCATCTATAATACCGAAAACGCTTTCAGAATACTGAAATTACACAAACATCATTGTTTAGAATACATCTATAAAGTTCAAAACTCTTCAAGAAGAATGAAATTACAGTAAACATCATTGTTCAAAATGCATGTATAATGTTTCAAACGCTTCAAGACGACTGAAATTACAGAAACAACAGTGTTTGGAAGGCATCTATAATGCTCAAAACATTTCCAAAATACTAAAATTACAAAAACATAATTGCTCAGAAAATATCCATTGTGTTCAAAACACTTCAAGAAAACTAAAATTACAAAAACATTAGTGCTCATAATGTACCTGTAACATTCAAAATGCTTTCAAAAAAGTAAAATTACGGAAAAAAAAATTTCCAGAATGCATCTATAATGTTTAAAAGGCTTCGAAAAGAATAAAATTACGTGAAAATCATTGTTCAAAATGCATCTACCATGCTCAAAACACATCCGGAAGGATGGAGATACAGAAACATCATTGTTCAAAATGCATCTATTTTTTGTAAATCGTTTACAAAAGACTGAAACATCTTTGCTCAGAATGCTTGAAGACCGCATGTTTTTTTTTTTTTTTTTTTTTTTTTTGAGGAATTCCCCTCAATCATAAGACTCCATAACAAATTGGGTTCCCATATACTTTTATATGGCGGCAGATCAATCAGTATACTGTACATATAAAATGGTGCAATACACAATTTGTAGAAAGTGAGACTGGTTTGTAATATATTTTGCAGCATTCTGAGACTGAAGATACTAAAAACTCATTTGCCAGAATGCATCACTAATGTCCAAAATACTTCCCAAAGACTGGAATTACGGAAACATTTTTTCAGAATGCATTTATAGTGTTCAAAAGGCTTCCAGAACACTGATAATACAGAAAAATCATTGCTCAGAACACATCTTTAATGTTCAAAACGCTTTCAGAAGACTAAAACTAAAGAAACATCATTGTTCAGAATGCATCTATAATGTTCAAAATGCTTCTACAAGACTGAAATTACGAAGACATCATTGTTCAGATTGCACCAATAATGTTGAAAATGCTTCCAAAAAAAATGAAATTACAGAAACATCATTGTTCTGAATGCATCTATAATTTTTAAAATACTTCCAGAAGGCTGAAATTACAGAAATATATTTGTTCAGAAAGCATATCTAGTGTCCAAAAAGCTTCAAGAAGACTTGAATTACAGAAACAACATTGTTCAGGATGAATGTATAACGTTCAAAACGCTTACAGAAGACTGAAAATACAGAAATATCATTGTTCAAAAGGCAAATATAATGTACAGAACACTTCTGAAAGACTGGAATTACAGAAACATCATTGTTCAGGAAGCAGCTATAATGTTTAAAATGCTTCTAGAAGACTTAAGTTAGAGAAGCTTCGTTGCTCAGAAATCAACTATAATGTTCAAAAAGCTTCCAAAAAACTGAAATTACAAAAAAATCATTGTTCAGAATGCATCTATAATTTTCAAAATACTTCCAGAAGACTGAAATTACAGAAAACATCAATGTTCAAAAAGTATCTCTAACTTTAAACAAATTTCCAGAAGACTTAAATTACAAAAACACCATAGTTCAGAATGCATGTATAACGTTCAAAACACTTACAGAAGACTGAAAATATAGAAATAACTTTGTTCAGATTGTTTCGATAATGTTCAAAACGCTTTCTGAAGACTAAGGGTAAAGAAATTTCATTGTTCAGAATGTATCTATAATGTTCTAAATAGTTCCAAAAGACTTAAATTACAAACATATTATTGTTCAGAATGCCTCTATAATGTTCAAAACGCTTCCAGAACACTGAAATTACAAAAACACCATTCTTGAGAATGCATCTATATTGTTGAAAATGCTTCCTGAAGACTGGAATTAGAGAGAAAGTCATTGTTCAGAATGTATCTACATCATTCAAATTTCTCCAGAAGACTGTGATTACCGAAACATAATTGTTCAGAATGCATCTAGAATGTTGAAAACGCTTCCAGAAGACTGTCATTCCAGAAAAAGATTTTTTCTGAAAGCATCTATAATGTTCAATACACTTCCAAAAGACTAAAATTACACAAAGAACTGTGCTCAAGAAGAATCCATAATGTTCATAACGCTTCGAGAAAACGGAAATTACAGAAACCTCAGTGCCTAAAGTTTATCTGTAATGTTCAAATCACTTCCATAAGACTAACAATACAGGAACATAATTGTCCCAAATGCATCTATAATACTGAAAATTCTTCCAAAAGCCTGAAATTACACAAACATCATAGTTCAGAATGCATCTATAATGTTCAAAACACTCCAAGAAAACTGAAATTACAGAAAAATTGTTTTTCCAGAAAACCTTTATAATGTTCAAAACGCTTTCAAAATACTGAAATTAAAGGAACATCATTGTTCAGAATGCTCTATAATGTTCAATGCGTTTCCAATTGACGGAAATTACAGAGATCATGGCTTGGAATGCATCTGTAATGTTCAAAACGCTTCCGAAATACTGAAACAACCAGAATGCCATTGATCAGAATGTACCTATAATATTTAAAACTCTTCCACCCCACTAAACTTTCAAAATCATCAATGTCCAGAATGCATCTATAACGTTGAAAACTCTTCTAAAAGACTGAAATTACATAAACATAATTATTTGGAATGCATCTATAATGTTTAAAATGCTTCTAGAAGACTGACGTTAAAGAAACATATTTTTTAAGAAAACATCTATAATGTTCAAAAAGCTTCCAGAAAACTGAAATTACATAATAATCATTTTTCAGAATGAATGTATAATGTTCGAAACACATCCGGAAGACTTGAATTACAGAAATATAATTGTTCAGAAAGCATAGTTAATATTCGAAAAGCTTCCAGAAGACATAAATTACATAAACACCTTTGTTCAGAAAGCATCTGTAACATTCAAAACCCTTCCAGAAGACTGAAATTACAGAAATAGCATTGTTCATAATGCACATATAATGTTAAAAAATCTTAAAAAAACATGAAATTACAGAAACAACATTGTTCAGAAATCAGCTATGATGTTTAAAAGGCTTCCAGAAGACTGAAAACACAGAAACATCCTTGTTCACATTGCTTCGATAATATTCAAAACGCTTCCAGAAGACTGAAATTATAAAAACATTATAGTTCAGAATGCATCTATATTGTTCGAAGCACTTACAGAAGACTGAAATTAGAGAAAACCATGGTTCAGAATGCATCTATATTGTTCAAGACGCCTCCAAAAGACTTAAATTAGAGAAAAAATCTTGTTCAAAATGCATCTAGATAGTTCAAAACGCTCCTAGAAGACTAAATCAAGGAAACATTATTGTTCAGAATGTATCTGTGTTGTTCAAAACGCTTCCACAAGACAGAACTTAAAGAAATATTATTGTCCAGAATGCATCCATAATGTAGAAAACGCTCCCTGAAGACTAAAATACAGAAACATCATAGTTCAGAACTATCTATAATGTTCAAAATGCTTCCAGAAGACTGAAATTACAAAAACATTATTGCCCAAAAGGCATCCATAATGTTCAAAACCTTTCCAGAATACTAAAATTTCAGAAACCGCATTGTCCTGAATTTCAATATATTGTTCAAAACGCTTCCAGAACACTGAAATTACAGAAACACCATTGTTTAGAGAGCATATCTAACATTAAAAAAGCTTCCAGAAGACTTATATTACAGAAACACCATTGTTCAGAATGCATGTATAATGTTCAAAACGCTTACAGAAGACGGAAATTACAGAAATATCATTGTTCAGAAGGCATCTATAATACCGAAAACGCTTTCAGAATACTGAAATTACACAAACATCATTGTTCAGAATACATCTATAAAGTTCAAAACTCTTCAAGAAGAATGAAATTACAGTAAACATCATTGTTCAAAATGCATGAATAATGTTCCAAACGCTTCAGGAATACTGAAATTACAGAAACAACATTGTTTGGAAGGCATCTATAATGCTCAAAACATTTCCAAAATACTAAAATTACAAAAACATAATTGCTCAGAAAATATCCATTGTGTTCAAAACACTTCAAGAAAACTAAAATTACAAAAACATTAGTGCTCATAATATACCTGTAACATTCAAAATGCTTTCAAAAAAGTAAAATTACGGAAAAAATATTTCCAGAATGCATCTATAATGTTTAAAAGGCTTCGAAAAGATTAAAATTACGCGAAAATCATTGTTCAAAATGCATCTACCATGCTCAAAACACATCCGGAAGGATGGAGATACAGAAACATCATTGTTCAGAATGCATCTATTATTTCTAAATCGTTTACAAAAGACTGAAACATCTTTGCTCAGAATGCTTGAAGACCGCATGTTTTTTTTTTTTTTTTTTTTTTTTTTTTTTTTTTTTTTTTTTTTTTTTTTTTGAGGAATTCCCCTCAATCATAAGACTCCATAACAAATTGGGTTCCCATATACTTTTATATGGCGGCAGATCAATCAGTATACTGTAAATATAAAATGGTGCAATACACAATTTGTAGAAAATGAGACTGGTTTGTAATATATTTTGCAGCATTCTGAGACTGAAGATACTAAAACATCATTTGCCAGAATGCATCACTAATGTCCAAAACACTTCCCAAAGACTGGAATTACGGAAACATTTTTTCAGAATGCATTTATAGTGTTCAAAAGGCTTCCAGACCACTGATAATACAGAAAAATTATTGTTCAGAATACATATTCAATGTTCAAAACGCTTTCAGAAGACTAAAATTAAAGAAACATCATTGTTCAGAATGCATCTATAATGTTCAAAATGCTTCTACAAGACTGAAATTACGAAGACATCATTGTTCAGATTGCACCTATAATGTTGAAATTGCTTCCAAAAAAACTTAAATTACAGAAACATCATTGTTCTGAATGCATCTATAATTTTTAAAATACTTCCAGAAGGCTGAAATTACAGAAACATATTTGTTCAGAAAGCATATCTAGTGTTCAAAAAGCTTCCAGAAGACTTAAATTACAGAAACAACATTGTTCAGGATGAATGTATAACGTTCAAAACGCTTACAGAAGACTGAAAATACAGAAATATCATTGTTCAAAAGGCAAATATAATGTACAGAACACTTCTGAAAGACTGGAATTACAGAAACATCATTGTTCAGGAAGCAGCTATAATGTTTAAAATGCTTCTAGAAGACTTAAGTTAGAGAAGCTTCGCTGCTCAGAAATCAACTATAATGTTCAAAAAGCTTCCAAAAAACTGAAATTACAGAAAAATCATTGTTCAGAATGCATCTATAATTTTAAAAATACTTCCAGAAGACTGAAATTACAGAAAACATCAATGTTCAGAAAGCATCTCTAACATAAAACAAATTTCCAGAAGACTTAAATTACAAAAACACCATAGTTCAGAATGCATGTATAACGTTCAAAACACTTACAGAAGACTGAAAATATAAAAATATCTTTGTTCAGATTGTTTCGATAATGTTCAAAACGCTTTCAGAAGACTAAGGGTAAAGAAATTTCATTGTTCAGAATGTATCTATAATGTTCTAAATAGTTCCAAAAGACTTGAATTACAAACATATTATTGTTCAGAATGCCTCTATAATGTTCAAAACGCTTCCAGAACACTGAAATTACAAAAACACCATTCTTGAGAATGCCTCTATATTGTTGAAAATGCTTCCTGAAGACTGGAATTAGAGAGAAAGTCATTGTTCAGAATGTATCTACATCATTCAAATTTCTCCAGAAGACTGATTACCGAAACATAATTGTTCAGAATGCATCTAGAATGTTGAAAACGCTTCCAGAAGACTGTCATTCCAAAAAAAGATTTTTTCTGAAAGCATCTATAATGTTCAATACACTTCTAAAAGACTAAAATTACACAAAGAACTTTGCTCAGGAAGAATCCATAATGTTCATAACGCTTCGAGAAAACGGAAATTACAGAAACCTCAGTGCCTAAAGTTTATCTGTAATGTTCTAAACACTTCCATAAGACTAACAATACAGGAACATAATTGTCCCAAATGCATCTATAATACTGAAAATTCTTCCAAAAGCCTGAAATTACACAAACATCATAGTTCAGAATGCATCTATAATGTTCAAAACACTCCAAGAAAACTGAAATTACAGAAAAATTGTTTTTCCAGAAAACCTTTATAATGTTCAAAACGCTTTCAAAATACTGAAATTAAAGGAACATCATTGTTCAGAATGCTCTATAATGTTCAATGCGTTTCCAATTGACGGAAATTACAGAGATCATGGCTTGGAATGCATCTGTAATGTTCAAAACGCTTCCGAAATACTGAAACAACCAGAATGCCATTGATCAGAATGTACCTATAATATTTAAAACTCTTCCACCCCACTAAACTTTCAAAATCATCAATGTCCAGAATGCATCTATAACGTTCAAAACTCTTCTAAAAGACTGAAATTACATAAACATAATTATTTGGAATGCATCTATAATGTTTAAAATGCTTCTAGAAGACTGACGTTAAAGAAACATATTTTTTAAGAAAACATCTATAATGTTCAAAAAGCTTCCAGAAAACTGAAATTACATAATAATCATTTTTCAGAATGAATGTATAATGTTCGAAACACATCCGGAAGACTTGAATTACAGAAATATAATTGTTCAGAAAGCATAGTTAATATTCGAAAAGCTTCCAGAAGACATAAATTACATAAACACCTTTGTTCAGAAAGCATCTGTAACATTCAAAACCCTTCCAGAAGACTGAAATTACAGAAATAGCATTGTTCATAATGCACATATAATGTTAAAAAGGCTTAAAAAAACATGAAATTACAGAAACAACATTGTTCAGAAATCAGCTATGATGTTTAAAAGGCTTCCAGAAGACTGAAAACACAGAAACATCCTTGTTCACATTGCTTCGATAATATTCAAAACGCTTCCAGAAGACTTAAATTACAAAAACATTATAGTTTAGAATGCATCTATATTGTTCGAAGCACTTACAGAAGACTGAAATTAGAGAAAACCATGGTTCAGAATGCATCTATATTGTTCAAGACGCCTCCAGAAGACTTAAATTAGAGAAAAAATCTTGTTCAGAACGCATCTAGATAGTTCAAAACGCTCCTAGAAGACTAAATCAAGGAAACATTATTGTTCAGAATGTATCTGTGTTGTTCAAAACGCTTCCACAAGACAGAACTTAAAGAAATATTATTGTCCAGAATGCATCCATAATGTTGAAAACGCTTCCAGAAGACTAAAATACAGAAACATCATAGTTCAGAACTATCTATAATGTTCAAAATGCTTCCAGAAGACTGAAATTACAAAAACATTATTACCCAGAAGGCATCTATAATGTTCAAAACCTTTTCAGAATACTAAAATTTCAGAAACCGCATTGTCCTGAATTCCAAAATATTGTTCAAAACGCTTCCAGATCACTGAAATTACAGAAACACCATTGTTTAGAGAGCATATCTAACATTAAAAAAGCTTCCAGAAGACTTATATTACAGAAACACCATTGCTCAGAATGCATGTATAATGTTCAAAATGCTTACAGAAGACGAAAATTACAGAAATATCATTGTTCGGAAGGCATCTATAATACCGAAAACGCTTTCAGAATACTGAAATTACACAAACATCATTGTTCAGAATACATCTATAAAGCTCAAAACTCTTCAAGAAGAATGAAATTACAGTAAACATCATTGTTCAAAATGCATCTATAATGTTCAAAACGCTTCTAGAAGACTGAAATTACAGAAACAACATTGTTCGGAAGGCATCTACAATGCTCAAAACGTTTCCAGAATACTGAAATTACAAAAATATTATTGCTCAGATAATATCTATTGTGCTCAAAACACTTCAAGAAGACTAGAATTTAAAAAAAAAACATCAGTGCTCAGTATATATCTTTAATGTCCAAAACCTTCTAGACTAGAATTACAGAAACATAATAGTCCAGAATGCATCTGTAATATTCAAAACGCTTCCAGAAGACTGCAATTACAGAAACAACCTTGTTAGAAAGGCATCTATAATAATAAAAACGTTTCCAGAATACTGAAATTACAGAAAAAAACATTGTTCGGAAGGTATCTATAATGCTCAAAACGTTTCCAGAATACTGAAATTACAAAAACATAATTGCTCAAAAATATCTTTGTGATCAAAACACTTCAAGAAGAATAGAATTACAAAAACATCAGTGCTCATAATGTATCTGTAATATTCAAATCGCTTCCAGAAGACTGAAATTACAGAAACCTCATTGTTCACAATGCTTCTATAATGTTCAAAACGCTTCAAGAAGACTGAAATTACAGAAACAACATTGTTCAGGAGGCATCTATAATGCTCAAAACATTTTCAGAATACTAAAATTCCAAAAACATAATTGTTTAGAAAATATCTATTGTGTTCAAAACACTTCAAGAAAACTAAAATTACAAAAACATTAGTGCTCAGAATGGACCTGTAATATTCAAAACGCTTTCAGAAAACTAGAATTACGGAAAAATTGTTGTCCAAAATGCATCAATAATATTTAAAAGGCTTCGAAAAGATTAAAATTACGTGAATATCATTGTTCGAAATGCATCTACCATGCTCAAAACGCTTCCGGAAGGATGAAGATACAGAAACATCATTGTTCAGAATGCATCTATTATTTCTAAAACGCTTCTAAAAGACTGAAACATCTTTGGTTGGAGGAATTCCCCTCAATCATAAGGCTCCATAATAAATTGGGTTCCCATATACTTTTATATGGCGGCAGATCAATCAGTATACTGTAAATATAAAATGGTGCAATACACGATTTGTAGCAAGTAAGACTGGTTTGTAATATATTTTTCAGCATTCTGAGACTAAAATATCATTTGTCAGAATGCATCACTAATGTCCAAAACACTTCCCAAAGACTGGAATTACAGAAAAATTTTTCAGAATGCATTTATAATGTTCAAAAGGTTTCTAGAACACTGATAATACAGAAAAATCATTACTCAGAATACATCTTCAATGTTCAAAACGCTTTCAGAAGACTAAAATTAAAGAAACATCATTGTTCAGAATGCATCTATAATGTTCCAAACGCTTCAAGAAAACTGAAATTACAGAAAAAAATAATTGTTCAGAAAGAATATTTAATGTTTTTAACGCTTCCAGAAGCCTAAACCTACAGATACATCATAGTCCAGATTGCATCTATGACTTTAAAAACGTTTAAAAAAGATTGAAATTACAGAAACATCTTTGTTCAGAATGCATCTATAATGTTCAAAACGCTTCCAGTAGACTGGAATGACAGAAACACCATTGTTCAGAATGCAGCTATAATGTTCAAAACGCTTCCAGATGACTAAAATTACAGAGATAATTGTTCAGAATGCATCTATAATGTTCAAAACGCTTCCAGTAGACTGGAATTACAGAAACACCATTGTTCAGAATGCAGCTATAATGTTCAAAACGCTTCCAGATGACTAAAATTATAGAGATAATTGTTCAGAATGCATCTATAATGTTCCAAACGCTTCAAGAAAACTGAAATTACAGAAAAAAATAATTGCTCAGAAAGAATATTTAATGTTCTTAACGCTTCCAGAAGCCTAAACCTACAGATACATCATAGTCCAGAATGCATCTATGACTTTAAAAACGTTTAAAAAAGACTGAAATTACAGAAACATCTTTGTTCAAATGCATCCATAATGTTCAAAACGCTTCCAGTAGACTGGAATTACAGAAACACCATTGTTCAGAATGCAGCTATAATGTTCAAAATGCTTCCAGATGACTAAAATTAAAGAGATAATTGTTCAGAATGCATCTATAATGTTCAAAACGCTTCCAGTAGACTGGAATTACAGAAACACCATTGTTCAGAATGCAGCTATAATGTTCAAAACGTTTCCAGATGACTAAAATTACAGAGAGATAATTGTTCAGAATGCAGCTATAATGTTCAAAACGTTTCCAGATGACTAAAATTACAGAGAGATAATTGTTCAGAATGCATCTATAATGTTCAAAACACTTCCAGTAGACTGAAACTATCGGATGATTATCGCCCAGAATTCACCTATAATATTTGAAACACTTCCAGAACACTAAAATTACAGAAACCTAAATGTCCAGAATGCATTTATATCTTTCAAAACGCTCCCAAAAGACTGAAATTACAGAAACATCCTTGTTTCAGAAAGCATCTATAATGTTCATAAAGCTTCCAGAAAACTGAAATTACAGAAAAATTATTGTTCAGCATGCATCTATAATTTTCAAAATACTTCCAGAAGACTTAAATTACAGAAACACCATTGTTCAGGGTACACGTATAACGTTCAAAACGCTTACAAAAGACTGAAAATACAGAAATATCATTGTTCACAATGCATATATAATGTTCAAAAGGCTTAAAAAAGACTGGAATTACAAAAACATCATTGTTCAGGAAGCATCTATAATGTTTGTCACGACCCGATTAGGGTAGGCCTCGACCCAGATTCTTTGTTGGATATTAAATGAGATAGTTGGCGGTAAATATGCAAGTACAGAGAATGGGGAGGCAACAGTCAAACACCAAAAAAATTAACAAAGTTTAATAACAATAAATTTATACCTTAAGACAAAAACTTTACAACTAGAATAACCTTGTACCAAGTCATCTCAAAGACTTAAATGAACATACTTGAAAATGTATAAGGAAACACTAAATCCTTTAGGAACAAACGTAATTCCATGCAAAAATAAATACCAAAAACTTAATCACTAAGCATAAAGAATGAATGCAAAAATTTATAACACTAAACATAAAGATTATGTGCTCAACTAGAGCGGGCCCCAAAGACTATACCTTAATTCTAACAGGAAACAATCATAAACATGAATGGGATAACCAACTTGAATAAACCTTAATCCTACCTACCTAGCTAAATAATCAATACACACAAGGCATATACAAAATTAGCATAATTTCCCCTAAAAGAGAATCACGACAAGATACATCTTCTTATTAATATATATATATATATATATATATATATATATATATATATATATATATATATATATATATATATATATATATATATATATATATATATAAAACCTTACGCCTAGCCCATAACGGCAGAGACCAACACAACTCGTCTCCGAGCAAGTATAAAAGCGCAGTAGGTCAGCCACAATCAACTTAAGACGTCTACGAGGGCAATGTCCCTCTCCAATGAACTTAATTCTTGCAAACGAAAATACTCGAGGTTGCACGTAAAAGGGGAAAACCTCTTGCCTATGTGATGGCTCCCTACATGGCTCCTCATGGACTATTCAACCCACGACGTATAATGCAGCACAAAGATCCTTGATCATGGCGAGGTAAGGCGAGGTACGACAAGGTACAACGAATGCAAATCTTACATAGCTGGGGTCCTACGTCAGCCCCACCTCTACATGCGCTCCTTGCACGAGAGGGGATACAAAAAAGCAAAGACGAGTCGCATGTGACTTACGTGCTTGCCAGCAAACCTGTACGTGCCGACGTCAAGAAAAAAAGCAGTCGCGAGTGACACTTTCCTCACTCGCTAAATCCTCAAAGCGAAGCAATTATAATTCTGTCGAAGAAGAAGTCAAACTTGAATCTCGATAATATGGATCGCTGCAGCGTACGTCTTGTAGGGGAGAAAATATTGCCCGAACTGGCATCCTGAACACTCAGCAACCCCACCACAGCCCCGTTGCTGACACCCTTAGTCCGATCCAATCAAAAGTAAGCAAAACAAAAGTTAATAACAGTTGTTCAATAGTTAACAACTACTAAAGGGGGTGGTCATTGAACAAAAAAATGAGCTCCAACACTGATAATATACTGAAATCAAAATAAATAATGTAACAGCATATAAAGACACACACACGGACGTGACATTGTTCAAAAAGCTTCCAAAAAACTGAAATTACAGAAAAATCATTGTTCAGAATGCATCTATAATTTTCAAAATACTTCCAAAAGACTGAAATTCCAGAAACTTCATTGTTCAGAAAGCATTTCTAACATGCAAAAAATTTCTAGAAGACTTAAATTACAGAAACACCATTGTTCAGAATGCATTTATAACGTTCAAAAAGCTTATAGAACACTGATCATACAGAAACATTATTATTAAGAATGCATATATAATGTTCAAAACGCTTACAGAACAATGAATATACAGAAACATCTTTGTTCAGTTGATTCCATAATGTTCAAAACGCTTTCATAAGACAAAAATTACAGAAACATCATTGTTCAGAAAACATATCTAATAATCAGAACGCTTTCAGATGACTAAAATTATAAAAACCTCATTGTCCAGAAAGCATGTGTAATATTCAAAACGCTTCCAGAAGACTAAAATTAAACAAAGTTTTTCTCTCATAATGCATCTTCATTGTTCAAAAAGCTTCCAAAAGACTGAAATTAAAGAAACACCAGTGCTCAGAATGCATCTGTAATGTTCAAAACACTTCCAAAAGACTAAAATTACAGAAACATAATTGTCAAGAATGCATCTATAATGTTGAAAAGACTTCCAAAGACTGAAATTACAAAATGATCATTGTTAAAATGCATCTCTATTATTCAGAACACTCCCAGAAGACTGAAATTACAGAACTGAATTGTTCAGAACACCCGTATAATGTTTAAAACGGTTCCAGGAGCCTAAAATTACAAGAATATCATTGTTCAGAATGCATAAGTAATGCTCAAAATGCTTCAAAGAAACTGAAATTACAAAAACAAAATTACTCAGATTGCATCTATAATGTTCAAAACGCTTCCAGAAACTAAAATTACAGAAACATCATTATTCAGGATGCATTTATAATGCTCGAAATACTTGAAGAATACTAAAATTACTGAGAGATCATTGTTCAGAATTCATCTATAATACTCAAAATGCTTCAAGAAGACTGAAAATTCAGAAACATCATCGTTCAGAATTCATCTATAATATCCAAAACGCTTCTAAAAGACTGACATTACCCTAACATTATTTAACACAATGCATCTTTATCGTTAAAAATGATTCCAGAAGACTAAAATAACAAACACCATTGTCCAAAATGCATCTATAACGTTCAAAATGCTTCCAAAAGACTGAAATTATGAACACATAATTTTTCAGAATGGATCTATAATGTTCAAAAGCCTTGCAGAAGACTGAAATTACAGAAACATCATTGATCTGAAAGCATCTCTAATGTTCAAAATAATTCCAGAAGACAGAAATTACATAAACATCTGTTTAAAAAGCCTGTATAATGTTGAAAACGCCTCCAAAAGCCTAAAATGGCAGAAAGACCTTTGCTCAGGATGCATCTATAAGATTCAAAACGCTTCAAGAAGACGGAAATCTCAGAAATATTAGTGCTCAGAATGCATCTGTAATCCTTCAAACTCCTCCAAAAGGCAAATAAAGTATATTAGGAAATACCAAAAAGTAATGGAAATGAAGAGTGTGGAACGAAGAAAAGTAAAGTATGAATAAACATACTGTATAAGTTATTAAATAAAAAGAATTTAAAATATGTTCATGAGTGAGGGTTGATTAGAATAAAGAGAGAGAATGATGTAACAGGGATGAAAAGAGAGGATTGAGTGATAGGGATAGAAAGAGAGTGTTGAATGATAATGATAGAAAGAGAAGAATGAAATATAGGTATAGAATGAGAGGATTGAGTGATAGGGATGGGAGAGAGTGTTGAATCATAATGATAGAAAGAGAGGATTGAAGGATAGGGATAGACAGAGATTGTTTAATGATATTGATAATGAGAGAGGATTGAATGATAGTAATAGAAAGAGTATTGAGTGATGATAATAGAATAAGAGGATTATGTGATAGGGATAGAAAGAGAAGATTGAATGATATGGATAGAAAAAGAGCATTAAGTAGTAGGGATTAAAATAGATGATTGAATGATAGGGATAGAAAGAAAGGATTGAGTGAAAAGGATAGAAAGACAGGATTAAATGACAGGTATAGAAATAGAGGACTGAGTGTTAGGGATAGAAAGAGTATTGAGAGACAGTGATAGAATATGACGATTAAATGATAGGGATAGAAAGAGAGGATTGGGTGATTGGGATAGAAACAGAAGATTAACATGCTAGGGATAAAAAGAGAGGATTCAGTGATAAGGATAAAAAGAGAGGATAGAATGATAAGGATTGAGAGGTAGGATTGATTGATAGGGACAGAGAGAGAGTTTTGAGTGATTTGGATAGAAAGAGACGATTGAAATGATAGGTGGAAAAAGAGAGGATTAACTGATATGGAAAGAAAGACACTATGGGCATGATAAGGATAGAAAGAGAGGAGGTAATGATAGATGATTGAAGTGACAGGAAAAGAAAGACACGATTGACATGATAAGGATAGAAAGAGAGGGTTTAAGTGATAGGGATAGAAAGGAAGGATCAAGTGATAGGGATAGAAAGAGAGAATTGAGTGATAGGGATAGAGTATAGAATATTAGGAATATAAAGGGAATGAGTGATAGGGATAGAAACGGATGATTGACATGATAGGGACGCAGAGAGAGGATTGAAGTGACATGGAAAGAAAGACACGATTGACATGGAAAGAAAGACACGATTGACATGATAAGGATATAGAGAGAATTGACGGATAAGGATAGAAACATAGGATTGAATGATAGTGATAGAAAGAGAGTATTGATTGATAGGGATAGGGACAGATGATTGACCTGATAGGGATAGAAAGAGAGGATTTAATAAGAGGATTAAATGAGAGGAATAGAAAGAGAGGATTGAGTGATATGGATAGAAAGAGACGGATGACATGGTAGGGACAAAAAGGAAGGATTTGAGTGACATGGATTAAATAAGATGATTGATGTGATATGGATGGAAAGAGAAGATTGACGAGATAGTGAGAGAGAGAGAGAGAGGGTTGAAGTGACAAGTGATAGGGATAAAAAAAGACGAGAGAAGTAATAGGGATAGACGGAGAAGATTGAAGTAGCAGGGATAGTAAGAGAGGATTTAAAAAAATAGGTGACAGAGTTAGACACATGTTAGATTGACTACATATATATATATATATATATATATATATATATATATATATATATATATATATATATATATACATATATACATATATACATATATACATATATACATATATACATATATACATATATACATACATACATATATATAATATATATATATATACATACATACATACATACATATATATATATATATATATATATATATATATATATATATATATATATATATATATGTGTGTGTGTGTGTGTGTGTGTGTGTGTGTGTGTGTGTGTATAATGTTCCATGTCAACGGATAATGAGACATCGGATTGTGGGTTTTTTTCACCTTGTTGCAAAAACATTTGTGAATACACTGTGTACAGCCGATACTATCAGGTGAGTACTTTGTCTACTGATCGCTAAAATGGTACTGAATAAACCTCTGCAAGTAAGACGCAACATGCTGAATTGTTAATTTTTGGGGAATTGTCCTCTTTGATGGAAATATACTGTCAAACACATCACCTTATAATTCTATGGACACGTCACTTATAACAGATTTCACTGATCCCCCCGCCCCAAGGACACTCCGACCCGGAATAGGCATGACATGTACCACACCGAAAGGCAACATAAAATATATACACAGAAATCACCCCCAAAAAATAATAAATCCTTTTCACAAAAAAATAAAAAATTAAATATTGCATGTAGAAATGTACACAATATAATATAAAAGGATTTCACTTATTTCTTCTTTTGACATCTGCAACTAAAATACAGAATACCAGAAGTGAAAAAAAAAATCATATCAATATCATTATTACACAGCCTCATCAGTAACCTCCTTCTGGTTGCGGGCAATATGGGACTTTTGGGCTCGACAGGGGTAGGAATAGGTATTCCTCCATCCCTCGGTTTTACTTGTTCGTGCTTATGGCACAGTTTCGCTATGCAATTCATCACCACCGTTTTCCCAATTTTAAAATCACTACTACACTTGCACTTGTAACTATCAATCGGTAGCCACTAGCCGTTTTCCCGAGAAAATCATTCATCTTCCTGACCTTGTCTTATAACTTTAGGTATAAGGTATTTACATCTACATATTCTCTAACGCTGCCTTACCTCAAAGCTGAACTTTAATTCCGCACCCACTTGCCCTTCGGGAACCGCCCTGGCCCCAGCAACCTGGAATCATATAAATACAGAATAATACAGCATCCACTTGACTGGTCTAGCCTTATCTATTTAACCTCTGATTGTTTGTTTTTAGGTTCTTTCAGCAGTATGTCATACGTATTACTACACTCAGGAAAATTACCAAATCCCTTTACATACACATTAAGAACCAACATAAAAATACCTTGTTATCATTAAGTTCATTGAAAACTCGCCAAAAGAAGAGATGAGGTCCGTTTAAACAACAAAAGTAAAGAAAAAAATCTACTCATCAACTCGAGGTATGTCACCTATGAAGGGGTAAGGAGGTACACTCTGATTGACACATATGAAAACTCCCTCTTCTGGCACCAACTATATGTGTGCCTGATGATGGTCAGACTATACCATTAATACTGCTTTGTATCACAACTGTGTTAGATTTAACCATCTTTACTCGGTACGGACCTAAATACGCTGACCCTAGTTTGTGTTTCCTAGGTTGTAATCGTTTCAAATACACATGATTGCCCACAAATACTTTTACTGGTGCGTGTTTGAGCTGACCATCATACTTTGAGCTGTGTTATTCATTAGCTCTTTTCAAAAACCTTTCAGTGGTCTTCATTACTCTCCTTAAGATATTTAGTAAATAGACAGTATTACTCAGTTGAATGATTTGGTTACTGTTGCGAATTAATCAGGACTGTATTTGGTAACACAGGATCCGGTCCATACACTAAAAAGAAAGGCGTGTCTCTGAGCAAAGCATTAAATGCAAGGTTCAAAGTTAGCTCAGCTGTAGAAAGCATGGCGTACCAAGGAAGGGGGTCATCAGTCACTAGGTAATGTAAAATTCATACTATTCCCCTATTATGCGACTCCACTAAGCTATCAGCTGAAGGCCTATATGCGGTCACTGAAAAGTGTTCAATTTTTTTGAAGTTTGTGAACGATTTTACCACCTATATACTTATGTTGTGTTAAACCAGTAGGAAATAGTCTTACCACATCCATATGCACCGCATAAAATTTAAGAGGAATCACAGGCTACATTCTGGCTTCTTATACAGTGTTTTTATGTTTTTAGACACAATTACAAGCATGCCAGCATTTAAATAGTTTTCTATAGATTTTTTCATTCCTAACCAAAAGAAGGATTCACGTACTCACCTTAATGTTCTATCAATTCCTAAATTCCCTGCATACAAACTTGTATGTACAATGTAGATGGTTCAATAAATCAAAGAGGGAGGAAGATTTATCCGTGTACAAAATTCCCTTCCCCTCCAAGTATTATATGAGATATTTTCTATAAAAAAAAATTCTCACAGAGCACATTGAGAAATGATGGACAACTCTCCGATTACCCTTTAATCACTGCATGCGCTCTTCCCATCCATTCCTCATTTGTTATGTCCCTCTTGGACTTCCTTTATGTCCCAACCTCCAAAGTCGATCACACCTGCATCATCAGGGCATTTATTCTGGACACCCATGGTCAGGTCCTCGGCCACCCACATATATTCAGCTTTATCGTTCCCATCTCTCTCTCTCTCTCTCTCTCTCTCTCTCTCTCTCTCTCTCTGCTCGTGGATCTAATTTTCTGATTGCTTCTTTCGTGAATTTACATCCCGTTCTCAAATTTGATGATGGTCTTCAATATTTTGGTTTCCTTCTTCGTTCCTTTTTTGTACCCTAGTTGTTACACTTATAACCGAACCTAAAGAGAGGGCATCAGCTACCTTGTTAGCTTTTTCTTCTATATGGTGAAACCCTATATATTGAACTTTAACAATCTTTCAATCCATCTCGCTTGTCTAGGTTTCATGTCACTTTTGTAAAATGAATCACGTAAGGGGCGATGATCACTTTGCAACTCAATCGACTGACCTAAAAAAAAGAATTGATATGTCTCTAGAACACAAAGAATAGTCAAAACCTCAGAATCACATCCTAACACAACTCTTTTATTTGACATATTAACTATCGTTATATCAGCTCTGTTCTCTTATATTTCTGACAAACCGTCTAAGACTGCATGTGCCCAATTGTCATTTGGTTTAACCAAGATCTTAGCTCCTTCTGGAAGAGGGTAACATGGGGTCAGTGATATTCTCTTAAGTGTCTGCGGTGACAACACTTATCTTTTAAGTACAGCTGATACCTTACTTAACCCTGGATAGGTACGCTCCTCGGACACCCCTTTAAGGGTATACTCGGACGCGAACGACCCCGACGCCAAAAAAAATTCTTGAAAAATCAGTTTTTGCAGTAACCTCCTTTTTTCTTTTGCCAAATAAAACTTCAATGAATGCTTAAAACAACTGTAAAAATAAATACTACTCATCTGCAGAAAAACTATTTATTATAAATATTTTAAAAAATTAAGTAGAAAAAAAAGACCTGACGTAAAAATTCATAAAAAAAAAGTTTATACATATATACACAAATCCTTTTAGGAATTGATTCTTGAATGTTTAGGACACATCTTGATGTATTTTGGATGAAGTCAGACCCATGGAGGTGAAGATCTGAAATGAGAAAAAAAGAGTAACTTTTTTTGGCCAAAAAAATTTGTCCAAATTTCATGAATTTTTTTGGGTACCCAAATGAAATAGGAAGTGGCTAATTTTTTTAGGGAATAAACATATGTTATCCTAAAATAGAAATATGTAAAAAAATCTTCATTATTTTGTAAATTACATTTATATCAGGGGCCATATCTAAAGGTAATTTTTTGAGTACTTAGAAATTTCGTAAAAAAATACATATATTTAATATATAATATGATATTTATGCAGGTAAAAATATACCAAAATATCACAAATTCTATAGGGAACAAGAATATATATAGATAGGGCAGCTTACGCTTCGGATATGTCCACAAAATGGCCGCCAACCACACTGACTCAGACTCCCTAATCTGCCACTTGAAATGTAGGAAGGGTATGTCAATTTCAAGGTGTTATTTACTAATCTAATTATTATTGGATATGCATAAAAATTGTATGGGCGGGTTGCTGGATAATTGTCGATTATTTTACGACTATAAAATTGAAATTCTGACCCAAAAAAAATTTTTTGAAGGGAAATAAAATCGAAAAAAAAAATGTAAAACAATATAATATTTTAGCTAAAAAAATTTGATGATATTCAATCAAAAAAAAAGTAAACAAAATTTTCCGACAAATAAACATCTAGAGGAATCATTACTCTGTGATAGTTCCTTAGTACGTAGTAATTTTGAAAGAATTGGGAAAAAACGAAAAAATGGCAATCACCGGAAAATCAAACACATACCTATATATACGCCATATCTGGCTAAAAAAAAGATAGGCATGGGTAGCCAGATCATCTAGAAACACTTTCCAACACTATAAAAATATAAGTTTTGCGACAATACTTGCCAATTCCTTACGGTAACCAGACTAAGCAAAAAAATGCAAAACAAATAAAAAGGGGCACTCGTGGAAAAATGGCCATTCTAATATACGGCATTTCAGAAAAAAAAAATTCAGCCACGTGCTAGGCAAACCATCAAGGCACATTTTCCGACAAATAAACATCTAAATGAATCATTACTCTGTGATAGTTCCTTAGTACGTAGTAATTTTGAAAGAAATGGGAAAAAACGAAAAAATGGCAATCACAGGAAAATCGAACACATACCTATATATACGCCATATCTGGCTAAAAAAAAAAAAAGATAGGCATGGGTAGCCAGATCATCTAGAAACACTTTCCAACACTATAAAACTATAAGTTTTGCGACACTACTTGCCAATTCCTTACGGTAACATGACTAAGCAAAAAAATGCAAAACAAATAAAAAGGGGCACTCGTGGAAAAATGGCCATTCTAATATACGGCATTTCAGAAAAAAAAAATTTCAGCCACGTGCTAGGCAAACCATCAAGGCACATTTTCCGACAAATAAACATATAAATGAATCATTACTCTGTGATAGTTCCTTAGTACGTAGTAATTTTGAAAGAAATGGGAAAAAACGAAAAAATGGCAATCACAGGAAAATCGAACACATACTTATATATACGCCATATCTGGCTAAAAAAAAAATAGGCTAGGGTAGCCAGATCATCTAGAAACACTTTCCAACACTATAAAAATATAAGTTTTGCGACACTACTTGCCAATTCCTTACGGTAACATGACTAAGCAAAAAAATGCAAAACAAATAAAAAGGGGCACTCGCGGAAAAATGCCCAACATTCTAATATACGGCATCTCAGATAAAAAAAAAGACATGCACGTGTTAGCCCAACCATCAAGGCACACTTTCTAACACAAACATGAAAAAAAATCAATAATATACGGCAATTCCTTACTACGTAGTAAATTTTTACAAATATTGAAAAAAAAACAGAAATTGGCAACCGCAGTTAAATACCCAATATAGCAATAACTACGTCGTATCTGACAAAAACAAAATCACGCATGGGTAGCCAGATCATCTAGACACACTTTCCAACACTAAAAAAGCAAAAGTTTTACGACACTATTTCGCAATATCTTACGGAAAAATGACTTGGCAAAAAAATGAAAAAAAATGAAAAAGGGGTACTCGCGGTAAAATGCCCGACATTCTGATATACGGCATCTCAGATAAAAAAAAAGACATGCACGTGTTAGCCCAACCATCAAGGCACACTTTCTAACACATAAACATGAAAAAAAAATGAATAATATACGGCAATTCCTTACTACGTAGTAATTTTTACAAATATTGAAAAAAAACAGAAATTGGTAACCGCAGTTAAATACCCAATATACCAATAACTACGTCGTATCTGACAAAAACAAAGTCATGCATGGGTAGCCAGATCATCTAGACACACTTTCCAACACTAAACAAGCAAAAGTTTTACGACACTATTTGGCAATATCTTACGGAAAAATGACTTGGCAAAAAAATGAAAAAAAATGAAAAAGGGGCACTCGCGGTAAAATGGTCCTCGTGGTGATGAACGACATTTTAACTAAAAAAAAAATCATGCACATGGTAGCCAAACAATCCAACAAGACTTTCCACAACTGATAACCTATACAAGTTGCACCATTCTACGACAATTTCATAATACGTAATAACTTTGATAATTATGCAAACTACCTTAGAAGGGTAAACTCGGTCGCGCTCGACCCCGACGCGTCTCAGAAATCGGGGAAGGAGTACAGCTACAGCAATGCACATCTGGACACTACTAGAGCGTGTAGGGGAGACACCTCCTGCAGGTCGATCACCCACAAATTCAGTCACGGGGGTGAGTCACGTGAGAAAAACCTGTTTTTTTTTGACGCTCGGGGTCGCGAACGACCCATCGTACCTATCCAGGGTTAATGTCTCTCCGTACCCACATAAGCACTTACTCTCTCATGACTTTGTATCGGCAAAATGCACACTCTTGCTTTTACTGTTATTTTATCTTTTTCCCCACAAATGCATATTTGATTACTAATGATAAATTCTAACACAATTATAGCCTAGATTCCAGGAATTCCAAATGTGGGCAAGACAAAATAATCAAGTGTAAACTTCACAGATCCTACCTCAAAGTTGACGATCGATGTATGGCTTGTGTGTAGTTTATTTCCTTATGGCGTGTCCAGGATGATGGATGCCGCTGACTGTAGTGGGTTTGAGGAGAGTCTTTTTTAAACTAGAGAAATGCTGGCTCCTGTCTTGATTAGCGCTCAACCGGACTTATCTGGTAGGTCACTCCTGACTTCTTAACATTCCTAGCCACCCAATAGAATATGTGGGGCACATGCCAATGACCTCGCTTGTAATGCCATTGCCTCCTGCTCCTGTACCTAGTGCTGCAGGGGTGAGGTTGGGGGTACCAATGGAGGTCCTAGTACCTGCTCTACCACGTCCGTCGTAGTCACTCTCTCCGCTGCCTTGGCTGCTGCTTCTGATTTCATGCGAGGGGAGGGGGGGTCTTCGATGTCCCTCCTCTCCCCTTTCCTCTATTTCCTATTCCTCGGATGTTGGGCGGGGGGTCGTGTACATGTGCCAGAGCCCTCCCGTCCTCGACGTTTTTTCTGGGCACTTTTAGGATAAATGAAGTGAGCGTGATAAGTGTAATAGCCAGGGATCCTTGGTTCAGGGGGCAATCCACTCGTCGGTGCCCCTCTCCCCCACACTGCCAACATCTGAAGACTCTTCTCACCTGCTGACTGCTTTCTTCCCTTTCCGGCTCTGGTGGTTAGTGAGAACCTCTCATGGCTGCTAAATTCTCGGTATCGCGGCAGTTATTCTCAGTCATTTTTTCTTCCGGCAAACCGTCTAGAATGTTTTGTATCGCCAACGCTACGTCTGGTAACGGGTTTACTAATCTACAACCTAATTAATTTAATAGTTTTTTCTCTCTCTGACTACCCATATGCCGCTACTTCCAAGTTTCTCAAAAACAATACGATCGATTGAATCCTTTCACTATGCTGCTGATCATCAAAAGGTCTAAAACTTGCCTTGAGTTCTAGCAACTTTCGAACTACGATGTTTTGCGTATATTTACTCGGCTGCGCATGTCTACTTCAGCTTGTGTGCGTTTAAACTTCATTCGTGTAAGTCATATATGCTTTAGTTGCGCAACACTCCTCTTATCGTTCAACCAACAATCTATTCATTAATTATGCTGGGTTATCTAACTTATTTTCGTAGTCCTGATATCGTAGTTTTCGTCTATATTCTTAATCCACATCAATATAACCAACTGTGCGTTTGTTTTCATGTCGCGCAATAGGAATGTCTGCCATGCTAGTTCCCGCGTATCTAAGCATCTTGAACTTTTCTTTTACCGGCTTAAAGAACAACTTCGCTCACAGCATACACAACAGACATATTTGTATATCTGACACCAATATGTCTCATGTTAACGGATAATGAGACAACGTAACATGGGTTTTTTTACCTTTGTTAAAATAAAAAGGCAAGTGAACACACTGAGTACAGCCGATACTCTTGTGTGAGTACCTTGTCTAGAGATCGCTAAAATGGTACTGACTAAACCTCTGTAAGTAAGACTCAATATTGCTCCATCTTCATGCAGAATTGTTAGCTTTTTTATGATTCTAGGGACACGTCACTTATTAAAGAGTTCATTGATCAAACTCTCCAATTTATAACACTCATAGTACTATTAAAAAGTTAATTGAACTCATTATATAAAACAAATATTTTATATACAAAGACTAGGATGTACATAATATATATATATATATATATATATATATATATATATATATATATATATATATATATATATATATTTATATATATAATTATATATATAATTATATATATAATTATATATATAATTATATATATAATTATATATATAATTATATATATATATATATATATATATATATATATATATATATATATATATATATATATATATATATATATATATATATATATATATATATATATATTTATATATATGCATATATACTTATGTATATATATATATATATATATATATATATATATATATATGCATATATACTTATGTATATATATATATATATATATGCATATATACTTATGTATATATATATATATATATATATATATATATATATATATATATATATATATATATATATATATATATACACTGTATACATATATATACATATAGTAGATGCATATGAAATTGTACATACACACGTGTGTATATATATATATATATATATATATATATATATATATATATATATACACTGTATACATATATATACATATAGTAGATGCATATGAAATTGTACATACACACGTGTGTATATATATATATATATATATATATATATATATATATATATATATATATATATATTTATGAACTTCAAGATGGTCTGAAGTTAAAGTTCTTCAGGACCTGATATTTCAGATCAGTACCACAAAAAGGGTATGATCCCTGACAAAAACAACACTCAAAGAGTATAATCTCAGTGAGGATACACAAAATGAGAAACTATATATTAACAATAATTTATTACAACACAAATTTAATATAACACAAGAACCTCTCTGAAAACTGAATAATGGGGAGAAAAGTACAAGCACACACAATGCCTAAACAGTCACTTTTTCAATTGCCTACCTAACTAACATGCCAAGCAATAAGAGAAGGTAATCAGTGGAAGTAAGAAAAACGCACTTTCCCTAACATACGATAGGCGGAGACTCAAAAGGGGGGGAAAACCTTTACCTATAACTTAACCTAAATCTTCACAAACAAAGAACATTGGACTAAATACATAAGTTTAACAATATAAAACATAAATAACTCATTAAGTATAATCCACAAAGTAACACTTGAAAACTCCTCCAAAGACGTCTCTATTTAGTTAATTGTAGACGCTGACACTAAATAAGGGGTTGCTGTTCCATTACATAAAATATATTAATAATGTCAATAAAAATAAAGTGGGATTACTCTTCTTCGCCACTAAAGGGCCTCCTCACTACTCTAAGGGCATAGTGTTCAGGCAGAGGCAGGAGATTAAAGGGCGTATATTACGCTCGCACTACGGGCCATTCACGAGAGCAAATGCTGAGCTCTACTTCAACAATAAAGGTCTGAAAAAATCCTCGGTGAGGCACAAAGTCCAAGCCTCCACCAACGGGTCCCAAGCAATCCAGCTTCGGAGAAAGGGCACAAGCACACAGGGTCACTCTTTAGTGATGCAACACGATGCGAGAGTGCTAAAGGAAGTTTCTTCCATCCAAAAGTACACTGCCGTAAACTGCCAAAAATATAGCACACTGGTCCTTCTATAGTGGAGCCGACTACAGAACTGCCGAACAAATATCACAAGGCCCCATCGAAAACTCCGGGAAAGGGTAAAAGATATGACGTGGAACAGACGATGAAGCCAGACCACAATCACAAACATGAAAAAAAAGAAACAAACTTCATGGGCGGAGTACCAATATAATTAACTATTAACAACCGTTAATGAGAGTCAAAAGACCCATATCTAGCATTCAGGGAGAAACTCAAAGGAAACTGGATTAAACTAGAAAAACTTACTTTAAAAAGGTCATCAAAACTGAATAAATTACGTTATTTTATAATATATATATATATATATATATATATATATATATATATATATATATATATATACTGTGTATAAATATATATATATATATATATATATATATATATATATATATATATATAAATATATATATATATATATATATATATATATATATATATATATATATATATATATATATATATATGTATATTTTTATATTTATATATGCATATTATATGTAATATATATATATATATACATACATATATATATACATATATATATATATATATATATATATATATATATATATATTACATATAATATGCATATATAAATATAAAAATATACATATATATATATATATACATATATATATATATATATACATATATATATATATATATATATATATATATATATATATATATGTATATATATATGTATGTATATATATATATATATATATATATATATATATATATATATTTATATATATATATATATAACATATAATATGCATATATAAATATAAAAAAATACATACATACATATATATATATATATATATATATATATATATATATATATATATATATATATATGTATATATACATTGTATATATATATATATATATATATATATATATATATATATAAATATATATATACATATATATATATATATATATATATATATTTATATAAATATAGATACATAAATATATATATATACACACACACATAGATATTTATATATATATATATATATATATATATATATATATATATATATATATATATATATATATATATATACATATATATATATATATATATATATATATATATTTATATGAATATAGATACATAAATATATATATACACACACATAGATATATATATATATATATATATATATATATATATATATATATATATATGTATATATATATGTATATATATGCATATATATATGTATATATATATATATATATATATATATATATATATAAATATATATATATATATATATATATATATATATATATATATATATGTATATATATATATATATATATATATATATATATATATATATATAGATGTATGTATATATATATATACGTATTCATATACATTTATGTATATATATATATATATATATATATATATATATATATATATATATATATATATATATATATATATATACATATATATACATATATATATATATATATATATTTATATATATATATATATATATATATATACATATATATATATATATATATATATATATATATATATATATATATATGTATATATATATACATATATATACATATATATATATATATATATATATATATATATATATATATATATATATATATATATATATATATATATATATATATATATATATATATATATTTAAATGTATATATAACGGATTTTGAGTGAAGCAAAAAATCTATTTTTGAGTGAGATGGCCATTTCGTCCTGATGGAAGTTCCTTAAAGTAGCTTCCTGAGGGATATATGGACTACAGTTATATTCCCAGAGAATTTTATCTTAAGGTATCCAGAATTCTAACTCCTGGTGCGAATATCCTTAAAATTTCTCCAAAGGATATCGCATAATATCAGCGGACGCATTCTTGACACGCCTCCATAGCAATCTGCACCCCAAACAGTGTTTTGGCCTCTAGGAGAATGTGGCAAAAGGGAGCCGTCCAAAAGCTCTCCCCGCTCTCGTTATACTATTGGGAATACAACAGCACCATTCCCACGACGGCGGACATTCCTTGTAGCATTGAGCGTGGTGTTACAAATACAGTACCACGGGAGGGATACTGTGAAGATCTTTTCTTTTAGAAGAGATGGGTGGGTTCATCAGGACGACATGGCCATCTCACCCAAAAATAGATTTTTCGCTTCGCTAGAAATCCGTGTTTTGGGCTCAAGCCATGTCGTCGTGATGGAAGCATACCAGAGTATTGGTGTATCTGTGAATTTTTAATCAGTGCCTTAACCTTATAGCAACCTTTTCTATGGTCATGGGGACCATATGAGACAAGGAACGTTACCGTTATTCGTCACCATCACTAATCATAACCAATGTTAGTGCTTCCTGCCTCCTACAGGGAAGAGTCATTCTAGACAGTAGAAAAGGGATCTTGAGGTTAACATACATAGTATGATCAAACATAAGTACTCACTGAATATACAAATAGTCTCATAGTTGTATATTTGCTAAAATAACATCAGTGTCTCTTATATCAATTATTTGATGCATACAAATATATGAAGGATACTTACTTTGGTAAGTTGAAGAACTCTGGCATGTATACATACAATTGTCTGGCGAAGGTGGACGCATTACATTCTAATGGACATTTATTACTAATAAATGACTAAAAGATGTTCAGTTAAATGAATGTAGTATGACAATGGGATTATACCTGTAACAAGTACAGAGACTATATTTCCTTCTTGAAGGAAGAAATGATGAGTGCCACTCTCAGACTGAAGAAAATTATAGAACAAATTCTCTTCATAAATCCTGTACTGGTTACTTCTATCTGCACTGTGTACTTCGTACACCGGGACTAGTGCTATCTCTATAATTCCACACCTGGGATTTTGAACAGAGCCAGTGTTATCATGGTAACACTTAATTAAAAGAAGTTACACCTAAGAAGGGTGACCTCTTCTCCCTTTAATTGACAGTCCCAGTCAATTAGCTGTTCATCATAGAATTAGACGGCAGGTTAAATATTCTACCTGGCGTCATCACATATTGCTTCAGAAAATGGATTCGTCTAGCCTAGTGTATGTAGAACACTCTGGATGATTCTCATCTGTTACATGTGCGAGGACATGTGAGATCCCAACCAAAATCTGTTACTTACAGTAATTAGGGGACAGGTATTAATACACTACCTGCCGCCACTACGAAGTGTTACAGTTCATGCACTTGTTTTGCATAGTGTTTGTAAAAAAATCTGGATGATTTCATCCAGTTTATGAACGAAGGCGCTCAAAGTCCATATACTGAAAGAAGTTCAGTGATGAAGCAATCTTTCTCGGATCATGACCTGCGGGAGTACTGTCCGAATCCGCTCTACGAATAAAGTAGGAGAGCTTCGCTCTTTGTTGTTTTATGGATAAATTTGATCCAGAAGTTTCTCCTTTAAAGAGCTGTCCTCCCCTAAAGTCTGACTTTCTACAAGATAGACCTTTAGACACTCTACAGGACATAGAGAGACATCTTCCTTCAGAGGGCAGATTCTCCAGGGACCCCACCTCTTAATGGGTAGCTTGTTTTTAGCGAGAAAGGATGGATCAGGAAATAGATTCAGTTCTCCCACTTCCGTAAACTGAATGTGACCCTCATCTCTGGATAGGGCCACTATTTCACTAACTCTAGCACCAGAGGCGACAGCGAACAGAAAAATAACTTTTTGGGTTAGATCCTTAAGAGAACAATCTTCATTGTTCACAGATGAGGCATAATGTAAGACCTTGTCCAAAGACCAAGAGATGGGCTTTGGTGGTACCGCGGGCTCAAGCCTAGCACATGCCTTTGGAATCTTATTAAAGAATTCATTCTCCAGATCCACTTGAAAGGCATATAGGAGAGGCCTAGCCAAGGCTGACTTGCACGTATTTATCGTATCGGCCGCCAGACTTTGGCTATGAAGGTGGACAAAGAAGGACAGACAGAAGTTTATTGAAATTTCTTTCGGTCCTTTTGCTTTGACAAACGCAACCCACTTTTTCCAGGAAGACTCATATTGTCATCTAGTTGACTTGGCCTTGTATTCTTCTAAGAATTCTATATTGCCTTTCGAGATCCCAAACCTTTTTCTAACCGCTAGAGCGAGAAAATCATGAAATGAAGGGTTTGGGTTCTCTGTGATAAAACGAAGGCAGTTAATTTCTGAATCTTCGGAAATATACCTAGGGTCAGAGCTAGGACCAGCCTCCTCTAGTCTATCAGCCCCACTAGAGGATCCTCGTATGGGGCTATATAGCGAGGTAGTTTCTTGAAGACACTCGTGATGAAGAGGTCGAATTGCAGTTCCGGGACTTGTTCCCATCTGGGAGGGAATATGTCTGTGCCCATGGACCATTCCAACTCTATCGGTTTGTATCGAAATAGAGTATCCACCGTCACATCGTGGATCAGTTGTTAATGAACTGCTGGTAGGGACCGTCCCTTTAAGAGAGGGATGGGTAACTTCACCAAGACTGAATGAGACGTTCGAATGTGACGTCTTATTATTGCTTCGGTGTCCCAGATCAGTAGTAGGGAGCCTGATCTGTGTGGAGGGGGCTTCCCCACCCATGAAAGGACCAGCAATGTCTTGGGACTTTTGTGCTCTAATTTCTGTTAGAGAAGCGATTAAAGAGGGACCGATCTCAGTCTGTTTTGATCTCTTCAAGCGTTTAATGCGCGTTTTCTCCAAGCTCTTAACGCATCTATCCGGTGTGCCCTTAGCACCAGGTCTGTCACTATAGCGAACTGGGGAAAGTTTAGCGCTTTTTCCTGTTGGAGCTTTTGGTATTCTGACTGAATACCCGAGTCTCTTGACAGACCTCACGAGCTCCTTTTATATTTCCAAAGGAGAGGAGAGTTGATGTGACTGAGGGCTTTGATAGTTTTTCAAACATCGAAACCACTGAGCTGGAGAAAGTAGAGACTTCTACAAGCCTATCTTGCATCCGTGATGTCCCAGGAACCGGGTCATCTCTTTGAATGCACATTGACCGGACACTTCGGGTGCTGCCCACTCTAGCCTCTTGATCAGGTATATTAATACCTGAACTATTTCTAGGCTTGACTTTGACGTGACTAAGTTCGTCAATCCTTTGAAGATACTTAGGACTGTGAGTCCGGCACGTATCTTTCCTAGGATGAATGTTATTCTCTGTAACATGAATTCTAGATTGGAGGAAGGGGGGGTGGATGACTGGAAGGTTCCGAAGGACACCTTTCAGGTCTGACAAGACTACGAACACCCCTAATTTGAACAAGGTCCATATGTTCAGAAGGATTAACATTCAGAACTTGCTGTTTTTTATGAACTTGTTGAGTGGCGACAAGTTCAGAATGACTCATTGATATCTTGAGTCCTTCTCGTAAACACAAAACAGCCTTCCCTGGAACTCGATGAGCTATAGTTTTCTTACCACCTGTATGCTCTGTAGCTCTCAGGTATACTTCTCCAGGAGGGTTTTGAACTGTAGGAGAAGGTGAGGAAATGATGTTAGGGACATTTCTGTTTCCCATCAATGGCTCATCTTGAATAGGCTTTGGACCGAGGGATCGAAGGTCCTGCGATCCAGAGGGAAAGTTCCTCCTAGCCGAAGCGTCTTTATGCTTCGAGTAGTCAGTAGGCTTAGACTTTTGACCATCTGCCTGTAGCTATACAGAATAAATAAATTTTTTAATGTACTTGCCTACAGCGGCAGGAAGGATTCGTAAATATGGGATTTCAGTATTACCAAAATAAGAAAAATATACTTGGTACCGCTTATAGTCCTTCCTGCTGCCATAGTTATGATTGGCAAATAGTTGACTCCTCCTCTTTTTTGTTGTTTACGAGGAAACTTCGAGACCAGTGAATGCGTGAGAAGTCAGTACTAGCAATCCAAGCAGTTTCAGCAGTCGAGGCAGTTCTGCCAGTCCGGTCAGTCCGGGCGGTCCTTGGTAGGACCCACCACATACCCGTATGCCATTGAGCCCGTCTTCCATCGTCAGTGTGAGCCTGTCATCCTGGAGGATGTCTTGGACGAGGCTCTGATAATTTTATTAAGAATCAAGGGTCCCTCAAGAGGCATTTGTTAAGTATTCCCTTGGTTCCATAATTTGGATGGCGGAATTGGTGGCCACCTGGATGTGCTCTGCCTCCTACGACTGATTTGTTCATCCTTGTCTCGACTTTGACTCACCTTAGTGGAGGATTTGTGGAGAAAAGTCACGTTCTCCTAAGCATTGACTTCAATCCCTTCTTTCTCGGATGGACTACGGTGAGTACCAAGTATTTTTGGGGCAAATACTGAATGGTATTCGTAGCAATCTTTTGAGCCTTTGTTGCTGCCTATTAAAGTCCTTCCTACCTGCCATCGGTAGAATACAGATATTCACGAATGTTTAATAGTTATAGAGGATTTCTCTTGTCCTTACAGTGGTTTCGCAACTCTGCTGAAGGTTGTTCATGGGTTTATTTTACATAGTGGTAAGCTACTAATCATTATTTTCTGGATAAATCAACATAAAATTGTAAGAATCTCCTTTAATGCAAACTTACACGGATATTATATTATTTCAGGATAGGATTATCCAGCCTTAATATGGTTGTCATACTTCGTTTTTCTTGTCTTGTCCTACTTACAGTAAGGTAATAGTTTTCATATTCCTATGAATAAGTGCTTCTTGCCATATTATTCTTACCTATACAATTTAAAGTTAATTCTTAGGCTTTACCACTAACGTGCAATTTCTGTATTTCCCATCCAAGTATGGAGGAGAAGCTGATTATTGAAGAGGAAGAGCCCAGTGTCATGCACTTGACACATTTGCAATAAATAATAAAATTAAATATTTAAAAAGTTTCAGAATTGACTTCCCTTCCGTATTTTAAGTACCTTATAAGGTGACTTCACAGTTTTTCAGCTTAGTAGCACCGTGGTCACTGGAATAGTGGGATGTTGTTGAGCAGCCCGGATATTTCCAGCATTTTCGATCTTCTTTTTAGGTTGGGGACCCACAACCACAGAAGATTTTCTCTTTGAAGGAATGCCCCATTTTTGGAGAAGACTTGCGTTCTCCATGGTGACGTTCTTAATTACTTCCTTAATGACCTCGTGTGGGAAGAGGTCTTTACCCCAGATGTTGGAAGATATTAGCTTCCTTGTTTTGTGTTTCACTGTTGCGTTAGCAAACACAAACTCTCTACATGCTCTCCTGGCCTTCATAAAGGCATAAAGGTCCTTCACCAAGATAGCCATATGCATTTTGGCTATGACCATGAGCATGCCTGGGGTACTTTCGTAGGTTGAACACAACTCTATGTAGTTTTGTAGAGAAAAGGTTGTCGCAAGTCTCTCCTTTGACTCATGTTCATTACACAAGAGCAACTCAGACAATTTAGGGAGACATACCTTGAATTGTCGACTTGCGATGTCCTTATCTAATTTTCCTACTGAAAATGTCAAATGGACTTCCTTCTAATCCTTTTCCTGTCCGGGAAAAGCTGGTGACAAAGGCTTGCACTCATCGAATGTGGGACATGGCTGACCCACCTCTACCACTTTGGCAACAGAAGTAAATGACTTCCCCATGAAGGGGAATGAGAGTGAAGTAGGAGCAAGAAAGGAAGGGTGTCTGTTATTCAGTGAGAATACCTTCGACTCTGAATAACCCGCCTTTCTCAGACTACCTGAAAGGATAGTCTGAGCCTTATCATGGTCGAGAATCAAGACCTCCTTTGGTTCCACTCCTTTTCTTGACTTTGGTTCGTACTTCAGTCGAACCCAACAATTAGGGAAAGCATCAAAGCTTGGCCAAAATTGAATATTGTACAAAGGAACAGCATCTATTTTCTCTGAGATGTAGAGATTGCCATTTGAAATCGGCATCTGCTCCGCAAACCTCCAGGGATTAGTTATGGAGCATGTTGGTAGGTCTTGATTCAAGGGTCGTTCGACTGACCCCTGGGAAACGACAAGAGATGCTTTACGAGGCTCTATCTTGCGTTTTACTTCCTACTTTTCGTTTTGTTTACGAAAGCTTTCTATTTGATTCTTCAGCTGAATACATAATTGTACCACATTATCCAATAGAGGGGTAGAAGACGAAGATGTCGACATCGATGACTCTTTAGCCGGCATAGGCGGAGGAAATTCCGACATAACATTTTCCTCTTCTACCCAGGGGCACTTCTTGCCCTTAATCCCAAAGGTTTTCTGGCCGTCAGGGGATGTAGTTGGCTCCTGAGGCACTACTGTTTCCTCCCTTGCTTCCGGAAATAGTACCTTACGCATCCTATCATTGGGTAGGAAAGGTTCCGGAGAGATCTTTTGGAAGCCTCTCACCCAGTTGTGTAATTTATATTGAGCTGTATCCCTATTCTCTGTAGACTTGGGATTTTCAAAATCTTCGGATATTATTGTCCGACATATATTGCAAACTTGTGGGTTCAAATAATGTAGGGATCCGGAAATAATATTGCAGGGGGCATGAAACCTGCAAGTATTATGACCGTAAAAATACTTACTCTTGGTCTTGCAGAGGACTGCAGCACAAGGTATCTGGTGTTCCTCCTGTAAAGAAAGGAAAACCAAATGAGTATACAATGGATTATCTCCTTGACAATCAACATGCAAAAGTCCTTTACAATAGAGTACCTTAGGATAGTAAGCTATAAAGGGATAGTAGGAGATACATACTTGTGTACCCCTGTGAGCAAATGCTGTTGCCTCCCCTCAGTATTAACTACATGGAGATTTCTCTATAGAGTAACTCCAAGTAAAAGGACTTTTACCCCTAGGGGTAGAGAAGTATCAAATCACTGTCCCAAAATAATGTTAATACTGTGGCATCAGGATGACTGATTCTCGATCAGAATATTGAAGAAAACTTATTCATTCAATATATGAACGGTACCAGCAGAATGCTCGTACAAGGGTACCCAAGTTATGTCAGAAAATACTACTGTATCATGGTACTGTAGTTTTCTAATTGCAGTAACTCTATATTGCAATTTACTGGCTACTGTACATCATGTATTGTAGTCTAGTCATTATGCTGCCTTCATATTAGCATATGACAGTATGGTCCATCTAGCATAAAGCCAGCTGGACTAGGAAAATAACGACATATATTTGTATATCCCACCCTGCCTATTTGCTGTAGTCTTCCTACTATATTAAAATATAGAGTTTCCTGATCAGGGAGACTCATGGAAAAAGGCTGCACTCTTTAAGGGTTAGGAGTGTACTACTCCTGCCTTGAAGTGTTTAATATTGTAGGGCAATCCTAATACCGATTTCTAATCAGGATATTGAAGAAATCATATTCATTCAATATAGGATTGGGCTCAGCAAATGCCTGTGTTGGATATCCAAAATATATTGGAAATAACTACTAGTTTAAACTATATAGTAGTTTTCTATCTGCAGTATATTCTATAATGCAGATATACTGGCTACCTGTATAAAATATACAGTAGTTCAGCCGGCATGTAGCCGGCATAGCTAGGTCTTGCCGGCATACCTGGCATGCTAGCTAGAGAGAGAGAGAGAGATAGCATGGAAAAAAGGCTACTCCTTACTGTGAATGTATACAGTAATTAAGGATGTAAAAGTCTAATTTGACTGCCTTTTCCCAGAGAGAAGGTTCTAATGGAAGGGGAGAATGTACCATTCAGGCTTCCATGCAGCTACAGTACTATTGCCAACAAGGTACCGCCGATACACTGCCAGCCGGCAAGTCCAGCAGTACCAGTACAGTCGGCGTGCTGCCAACTGAGTCAGCACTATCTGTGCCAGCCTGGCCGGCAGTACCCCGGCAACAGGACCTGTAG
>NC_090757.1:8978689-8986189 GCF_036898095.1 Palaemon carinicauda
TGGACACTGTCACTCGCTAGGTATAAATTAGTTAGTCAGAGTGACATTCCTGGTTGTTTTGCTTAATAAATTTTAGCTATTTAGCGTTACATAGGATTTCCTTTCGTGCTTAGTATTATTTGGCGAAGTATTCGCCATTCTGGCCTACGCTAGGCCATGTAGCCTAGTCGTTTGGTCCTAGTACTTAATGCATGATTTTGGTTTTTCCGAGTGTAATTAAAAGTTTATTAAAGCTTTAGGCTATATTTTATACAATTTAGACTGTGTGGAATATTTCCAAGATTGTATACGTGAGAGTTTCGGTGAATTAGGTAATCGATTCTCTTGGTGCCTAGGTTAATTGCTTATGGAGCCTTAGTATACTTTATTATTCTCCCCGGTTGCTTTCTTTTCTTCGGAGAAGGTATGCAATCCCTTTCCCTCTGTTTAAGCCTTGGGCTTATCCCTAAGTGGTTTTTCCGAATTTATTTTCGATAAAACTATACTAGGGTGTTACTGTACCTTCCTGTTCCAGCAAAGTCTGGTTCAAAGAGGGACAGAACAACAGAGTTTTTTAGTCTGGTCCGTGTTGTCTGGCTTGGGGCAGAGTTCCCCTCGCTGACCTAACACTTTTAAAGGGAGCTTAGCTCCCTTAGGTCACTATCGAAGGTTTCTGTAGTATGATTCCTCCCTTTGTGATCGACCAGACTAAAGTCCTGTTGCTGTTCTTGGGGAGGATAAAATCTTCCCTTGGGAATAGCAACGCCTTCCTTGCTTTGGTGCTTTGGAAGCTGGCAAGTATTGCTGGCCCTTTCCCTTAGATCTCCCTTAGGCTAAGACAGAGTTCTTGGCTGCGGGTGATCTGTCACTAAAGCAAGGTTGGCAGGACCCTTTTGTCCCTTCCCCCTCTATCTCCGTAATGGCCTTGCCATTACTGTACTGTACCCTGCCGGCCGGCAGAGCTGGCCGGCAGGGGTATTACTGTACTGTACGTCATTCTACTTCTGGACCTAGTATAGGTTGGGATGTGGAATTGACTAAGGCCATTGCCGGCCGGCTGAGATGCTGGCCGGCAAGGGCCTAATGTTTTCGAGTGCTGCCCGGACCTCTCTTGGTCCCTCATCCATGCCTGCCGACAGAGCCGGACGGCATTGGTCAAGGAAGCCTGAATTAAGTTTCTCCCCTTCCTTATATGCACTCTTTCGGTTGCCGGGCTTTGGGGGTCGTGTACACTCTTATCCCGGCATCCATTCTATTTTCTTCTAGTGCTGTACCTGTCCCGGCTGCCGGCCTATGAGGCAGACAGCCGGGCAGGTGTAGTCTTCTGGTTCTTTTGCTGCCGGCTGGCATTGGTCTTGTACCTTTGCCGGCCGGCTTATGTCAGTCCTTGTCTGCCGGTCACCAAGAGTGTGGCCGGCAGCTAGGTACTACCTTGTGTAGTTACTGGCCGGCAGTCATTGCCGGCCAACACTGGCTGTTGCTGGCCGGCAGTTACTGCCGACGGCACAAGCATTTGAACCAGAAGGCTGCCGCCCTATAGCTGTTAAGTAGTATACTTTAAAGCTAATTGTGGTGTGTGCCGGCCGGCAAAGGCAGGCCGGCACACATCCTCCTATACTGTACTAGTATTCTTCTGTATAGCATATACAGTAAGAAGAAAACTATAGTAAAAGTTTAGGTACAGCACTGTATCTTCTAACACTATTGTGTTTTCTTGCACAGCCCTTTGCTGTTGCCCTCAGACAGGAAGCAGAGTCTTCCCCGTCTATTATCCAGGATTTTAAAATCATTGCCTAGGTGTGAGCTCCACCTGTTTCCTCTGGAAACCTTGCATTGGTTACTCTAGTAGAGATAAACCAATTTTGATTTTATTATCTGGAAAGCTGCAACAATGGGTTGTGAGGGAAACACAAGTGTGTGTCTTTCCTTTATGAATTGTTATGCTATACTATGCATATCCAGTGATACATAGTTCACTTGATACTCATGGAAATTTTTTCTCTTTACAGGAGGACCCTCCGAAGTGCGGAAATGTTTTCTGCAATGTCCGTAGCAGGAACCTCTGCGGACATGAGTGTTGTAGGAGACACGCAGCATGCGCTGTCTCCAAGGATGA
Organism: Palaemon carinicauda; assembly: GCF_036898095.1. Taxonomy (NCBI): domain Eukaryota; kingdom Metazoa; phylum Arthropoda; class Malacostraca; order Decapoda; family Palaemonidae; genus Palaemon; species Palaemon carinicauda. The sequence goes on from NC_090757.1 coordinate 8,980,785, forward strand.
TCTCCAGTATTGGGACCCTCAGGTATGTACTGTATGCACTAACCTGATTACTGAGGCTTTTGATTCCCCTAGAACGACGGAATCAAGGGATATAGCTAGGGAAAAGCTCCGTACTTGGGTAAGGGGCTTCAAGAAGAACACCTCTGGCCCTTATCTTCCTAGTGAGAAGATGAGGGCGTATCTTTTTCCCCAGGCATCAGCTGAAGCAGTGATTCCCCAGCCTCAAGAGGAGATCCCCCAAGACCTAGTCCAGGTGGACGAGGAAGTCGCAGATGCGATGCAAGACATCCAGTTGTGTGACAGGATGTCTGATGTGGACGAAGGTTTGGAAGAAGACCTCCTGGCAGAAGGTCAGGATCAAGTTCAAACCCCGGATGTCGCAGAGGATGGGGTCGACGAGGTGTCGGCTACTCCGGTTCAGATGCCGGAGCCCATCCCCTCAACATCCGCTGGTCTCCCAGTAGAACTGGGACAGGCCCTCTCTTCGATTGTTGGAATGATCCAACAAATGCAGAAGGAGAATCAGGAGAAGGCGGCTGCAATGGAACTGCGTATGCAGTCCCTAGCAGAATCACATGGGCCCCGGAAAAGGCTCAATGTGAAAGACCTTCCCATATGCTCAGACGCTAACCCATGGAGGTATGCTGAGCACATGCCAATGACGACTGGTAAGATCGTCATTTCGGATAAGCTGGGTTCAGTTCTCCTAGAGGAGGTAGAATTCTGGCCCAGCAAGGCATCATATCCGGACTGCTATGTCCGGCTGAGAAAAGAACCAGCTTCAAGGGAGGAGACAGAGCCGAAAGAGGTCATTATTATGGACCATGCTAAGGCTCAAGCCCTACTTTCATCCTCGATGAAAGAGAGGGGCTTCTCGAATTCGAAGGTAGCAGCATTGAGCAAGAAGCTCCCTTCTTTTGTGTCCTCTTCTGATAGAGCCTTCCCCTTTTTACAAAAAGGGTTTGCGGCTGTCCTAAAGGCAATCGAGGCCGGCAAGCCTTGCCCCTCCCTGGAGGAGTGTAAACCCTTGTCGCTGGCTCTGCCTATGGACCACAAGGACTGGAAGGATGTCCATCTAACATTCTCAGTGGGAAAGTTGGAGGCTGATATTGCCGGACGGCAATTCGGCGAGGACCTCCCCAAGTTGTCCGAATTTCTTTTACGAAGAGAGTTCGAGACAAAAGAAAGACTGGCTGCCTCAATGTCTCATCAGACTACTCTTGAGACGATGGCAAGTGACCCTAAGGTCCATGAAATGTTCATGGTTGTGGCTAAGTCTCACCTAGCCACAGTGACGAAGGACCTTTATGGCTTCGTCAAGGCAAGGAGAGCTTGCAGGGAGTTCGTGTTCACCGGGGCTTCGGTGAGACACGAGCCAAGGAAGTTAATATCCTCCAACATTTGGGGAAAAGACCTTTTCCCTACCGATGTGGTCAAAGAGGTTGTTGATAAGGCCGCCGTGGAGAATAGAAACCTTCTCCAGAAGTGGGGCCTGGCTATCAAAAGAAAATCTTCCCCGGATGAGGGTCCTCAACCTAAGAGGAAGAATATGAGGACTAGGCTACCGTCTCGGCCAGCCAAGCCTTATAGACAGCAACAGCAACTGCAATTGCCTTTGCCTCCAGTGCCCCAGATGGTGGCACAAACCCCGACTACTTTTCAGTGGGTACCCCAGGCTGTGCCAGGTCAGTCAACCACATTCACCCCAACGTTCGAAGGACAGTCTTCTTCCTTTCGTGCAAAGCCTAGAGGAGCAGCCAGAGGCTCGTCTAGGCGCCCCTCAAGGGGAAGGGGATTCAGAGGTGGTCGTGGTCAAGGAGGCAAGACCTCAGGACGGCAGTCCAAGTGAAACGATACCGGTAGGAGGGAGACTAATGAAATTTTGGGATCGCTGGACCTTCGATCCCTGGGCCCAAAGCCTACTCAAGAATGGACTGGGTTGGAGCTGGTACAGCACTCCACCCCCATGCCTTCGGTTTTTCCAACACTCCACCCCCATTTTGGAGGAGTACGTTCAAGAACTGTTGGAGAAAAATGTGATCCGAAAGGTGAAGTCCATCAAATTCCAAGGGAGGCTGTTTTGTGTTCCCAAGAAAGACTCGGAAAAGCTCAGAGTCATTCTGGACTTGTCACCACTCAACAAGTTCATAGTGAATTGCAAATTCAAGATGCTAACACTGCAACACATAAGGACCTTACTGCCCAAGAGGGCATACTCAGTCTCTATAGACTTGTCAGACGCCTATTGGCACATCCCGATCAGCCGTCGACTCTCCCCCTACCTAGGGTTCAGGCTACAACGGAAACTGTACGCCTTCAGAGCCATGCCATTCGGGCTAAACATAGCCCCAAGGATTTTCACGAAGCTTGCGAGCGCAGCTCTCAAACAATTACGCCTAAAGGGAATTCAGGTAGTAGCCTACCTGGACGACTGGCTGGTGTGGGCAGCATCCGAGACCGAATGCTTACAAGCTTCCAGTCAGGTGATCCAGTTCCTAGAGTACCTAGGCTTCAAGATCAACAAGAAAAAGTCTCGACTTTCTCCATCCCAAAAGTTCCAGTGGCTGGGAATCCACTGGGACCTTTTGTCACACAGTTTCTCCATCCCAATGAAGAAAAGGAAGGAGATAGCGGGCTCTGTCAAGAGACTTCTAGATTCCAAATGGATATCAAGACGCGAACAGGAGAGGGTACTAGGCTCTCTCCAGTTTGCTTCAGTGACAGACCCAGTGCTAAGAGCACAGCTAAAGGATGCAACCGGAGTTTGGAGAAGGTATGCATCAAACGCGCGAAGAGACCTGAGAAGACCAGTGCCGCCTCGGCTACGTACTCTTCTCAGACCTTGGTCCCAAGCCAGACATCTAAAGAAGTCGGTTCTTCTTCAGCCACCTCCCCCGTCGATGACGATTCACTCAGACGCCTCAAAGGAGGGATGGGGAGGTCACTCTCATCGGAAAAAAGTCCAGGGGACTTGGTCCAAGCTATTCAGGACCTTTCATATAAACTTTCTAGAAGCTATGGCAGTGCTCCTTACCTTAAAGAAAGTCTCCCCGCGTCACTCGATCCACATAAGATTGGTGACAGACAGCGAGGTGGTTGTGAGATGCTTGAATCGACAAGGGTCGAGGTCACCACCTCTCAACCAAGTGATGTTAGCCATTTTCCGATTGGCAGAAAAGAAGAAGTGGTACCTGTCGGCAGTTCACCTTCAAGGAGTCCGCAATGTGACAGCGGACGCTCTATCCAGGTTCACACCGATAGAGTCGGAATGGTCCTTAGACGCAGGATCATTTTCCTTCATTCTGAATCAAGTCCCAGAACTGCAAATAGACCTCTTTGCGACGAAAGACAACAAGAAGTTGCCCCTGTACGTGTCCCCGTACGAGGACCCCTTAGCGGAAGCAGTGGACGCAATGTCCCTCGACTGGAACAGGTGGTCCAGGATTTATCTGTTCCCTCCTCACAACCTTCTGTTGAGGGTCCTCAACAAACTGAGATCCTTCAAGGGGGTAGCGGCAATAGTGGCCCACAAGTGGGCGAACAGTATGTGGTTCCCCTTGGCGTTGGAACTACAGATGAAGTTCGTGCCGCTACCACATCCAGTTCTGACCCAGCGAGTCCAGAAGTCGACTGTCTGCGCTTCATTACAGAAAACCCAGACCCTGCAGCTCATGATTTTCTCGCCCTAGCGGTGAGAAAGCGTTTCGGGATTTCGAGAGCTAGCATAGACTTCCTAGAGGAATACAAGTGCAAATCGACTAGAAGGCAATATGAGTCATCTTGGAGAAAGTGGGTGGCCTTTGTAAAGGCAAAGAATCCGCAGGAGATCTCAACAGACTTCTGCTTATCTTTCTTCATCCACCTCCATGGCCAAGGATTGGCAGCTAACACGATTTCAGTATGTAAATCGGCTTTGATGAGACCCATTTTATTTGCCTTCCAGATCGACCTAGGTAACGAGATCTTTAATAAAGTTCCGAAAGCCTGCGCTAGGCTCAGACCTTCAGCACCTCCAAAGCCCATTTCATGGTCTTTAGACAAAGTTCTTCATTTCGCCTCCCTGTTGAGCAATGAAGAATGTGCGTTAAAGGATTTAACGCAAAAAGTTATTTTCCTATTTGCACTCGCGTCCGGGGCCAGGGTTAGTGAGATCGTAGCCCTCTCGAGAGAGGCAGGTCGTGTTCAGTTCCTGGATGGGGGGGAGCTGAACCTGTTTCCGGATCCTACGTTTCTCGCCAAGAATGAGTTACCCACCAACAGGTGGGGTCCCTGGAGAATCTGCCCTCTGAAAGAAGATGCATCTCTATGTCCAGTAGAATGCCTAAAGGTCTATCTTCGTAGAACTTCAGACTTCAAGGGTAGTCAACTATTCAGGGGAGAAACATCAGGCTCAAATTTATCTCTGAATCAACTCAGAGCGAAAATGACATATTTTATTCGCAGAGCGGATCCTGACAGTACACCCGCAGGTCACGATCCGAGGAAAGTTGCCTCATCCCTAAATTTCTTTAATTGTATGGATTTTGAACATCTCCGTTCATACACGGGCTGGAAATCTTCCAGGGTGTTCTTTCGCCACTATGCGAAGCAAGTAGAGGAACTTAAGAGATCTGTGGTAGCAGTGGGTCGTGTAGTTAACCCTACTGTTTAACTCTGCGAGGAACAGTGATCTTAATTGGGACGATTAAGTCCAGGGTGAGTGTGTAGGTACATACTGTACTACAAACTAAAATGAGGGCACCAAGTGCCCATACAGACTGTTCCTTCCTTCAAAGGTGAACCTCGCATAAGTTCAGACATGTGTGCCAAGCGTTTCTAACGCTAATGTGATTGATTTGTAATACAGATTTTTTATGACTTGATACCTTGGTATCTCATTAAAGTGGTGTTTAATGGTTTTTCTTTCAGATAAACAAGTTCTGTTTACTATCATACTTATGCTTAAAGTTTTGGGTTATCCCCTTTTATATAAATATATATATTTGTTGTTAACCTGTCTGTTTATTATCTGTCAATAAACTTGTTCTTGAGAACCTTGCGTCTCTTTCACCTGTGTCAATTTATTGGTATAATTGAGCATTTAAATTCTATGTATCTTATCTGGGATAATTCTGATAGAATTGTTCTGTTTTGCAAGCTATGTTGCATTGGTTTATGTAAGTCCCCTAATGGGAGGACTCCGTCCCATAAAGGGACGAGGGCGGTTTTATTAGTTTCTTCCTATGCGGATATAAACCTTTGTCCAATACAAGTATTGTGCGGATGACTGGTCAATATATTGACGCAGTAGTTCTATACAAACTATGCTTTACCTAATATAGGGCGAGGCCACTATAGTAGCTTGCCTGAGATTCATACATAGATATATGTACTCTTCGAGACTTTCCAGAGTCTAGTAGGACTCT
>NC_090757.1:8991189-8998689 GCF_036898095.1 Palaemon carinicauda
CTCGGAGACAAGACAGAATGGTCGATATTCGTTATATATATATATATATATATATATATATATATATATATATATATATATATATATATATATATATATATATATACGTAATGAATATATATACACATATATATATTGGATTTTGACGTAGGAAAAATCTATTTTTAGGTGAGAGAGCCATATCGTCCTGATGGAAGGTCCTTCCGGCAGCTTCCTACTGTATAATATTTCTACGAGTGATATTACAACAGAATTACCATCAAGTATATCTGGGTTCTAACCCCCGAAACAACTATCCTAAGATATTGTGTATAATATCCGTACATAACCATAGATATATGCACCCCTAAGAGACTTAACCTAATCTAGGAATCTTAGGTTAAGAATAGGTGAGGTGCCATTACATATCTTCTGCACTCATAGTACCGTCCGTCTCTGATGAACTTATTTCACCTAACAGCGTAACTACTGTGACAAGAGGCATCTGAGGAGGCATCAAGGAGTGACTACATCAAGGGTGCCCCATCAGGGCACCATGGCTATCACAACCAAAAATAGATTTTTCTTAGGTCAAAATCTTTTTTTGGGGGCACGAGCCATGTCGTACTATTAGAAGTGTGCCAGAGAATTACCTATGACTCGGAAGGAAGCCTCAAAAAGAGAGGTCCAAATACCGAAATGCACTTACAGGATTATTCCATGAAGGCATACGTATCACTCTCAACTATATATCCCTTAACAGTTCGGAGGCAGTATGACAAGCTTGATAGTCTGACAAGGAGGCAATAAGGACCCAAGCACCGCCCTCCGTAATCAGAAAATTACCGTAGTCTAGTGTCGGGTACCCTAAGGAACCTGAAACATAAGGTGGCTTCATAGGCAAGGTGTATGGAACCAAAACCAGCAGGAGATTAAATACAATTATGATCATGAAGGATAATAATGATAAGGCACTAAAGTTATCGCCGCTACAGTAATTATAATCATAATTGTTGGGCTAAAATAAAAGGCATGTAACAATATATAGCCTTATACTCACAAGAATCAGTGCCAAGGTGAACGAGCAGCCATCGTTAACCGTATATGGAAATTTATTTTACAAAGTAAATACATCCCGTTCATACCCTGGCATAAGGTAATAAATGTCATAAGGAAAAGGAACCGTAGGGAACCTATGACAAGATAAACCTGATCAATACTCACATGATCCCGCCTGTACAATAAAGGGGTAATCACCCGAACCAAATGAGATATAGATTAACTACCATTTAGATAGTTAGGCTGTAGCACTGAAGGAATACACATAGTGTCGGAAAGACAAATGTGAACCTGATAAGAAAATTATTAAATGCATTTTCCCATTTTTTCTTGAAGCAAAAACCAACTGTTTACTCATGACAATAACAAGCTGGAAAAGTGCCCTAGGATGCATTGTGAGCTGTGCTGTTGCTGCGTGTTTGATAACACTTCCCACAGCCACCACAAAATGACGTATCTCCTCCAATTGCTTCAGATAATGCCCAAAGAAAACCCAAGTGGACTTCCAACCAGTATATGCCTGCAGTCCCTCAAAGGACATATACTGTAAAAAGTTCAAGGAGGAACCCACTTCCTTTATGGTTGTGACCCGGTAGCATACTAGCCAGGTCAGCTCTTCGTATATAGTAAGTAATTATTAGTTTAACTGCGTCAGAGACAAATCAAACCCCAGTGTTTCTTTTTGAAAGAAATTATCACCCTTAAACTGTACTGTTCTTAGTAAATAATATTTTTGAACACTACACTGAACACAGGGAAGGATCCCCTGATAGGGGGATTATTTTCCATAGACCTCAACGTGTTGAGGGAAGTTCATTCTTCGCTAGAAAAGCGGGATGAGGGTATAAATTATCCTTACCATTATCCACTAATTCAATATGGTCCTTGTCTCTAGAAAGCACCACAATGTCAATAATTCGAACACCGGAAGCCATCATAATTAAAAATATGAATCTCTGAGTGAGATCATGAATAGAAGCCGTTTGATTTTCTATGTCCGAAGAGAATTGCAAAACTTTGGCCAAAGACCAAGAGATACGCTTCGGTGGATTCTATGTCTGCAACCTTGCACAAGCCTTCGGAATTTTGTTGAAGATATCCGAGTTAAAGTCAACATCAAACGCATAGAGTAAAGGTCAGGTGAGGGCCGAATTGTATGACAAAATCGTAGAGGAAGCTAGACCTTAAACGTGCCAAGCAAGCAGGAAACCTAAACAATAATCCATAGAAATCGACCCTGGATTTTTTATTTGAGTCATTACCTCCATTACGTTTCATACTGAGTCATGGTGTTAGACGACTCATAGTTTCCGAAAATTCCCACATATCACGTTGGAGTTGGAACTTTTTGCCCAGGGCTACGGCGAAAAATTATGAGATGAAGGTTGTTCGTTCTCCATGATGAAGCGTGAACAATCTCCTGCTGTTCCTCTTGGGACAGAATCTGGTAAGTCATGGCACCAACTTGGGTTTCAAATCCGTGGCAATGGGAAACCAGTTGCTCTTAGGCCACAGAGGAGCCACCAGAGCTTCCGTTTCTTTGAAAGAACGAAGGTTGTCCATAACCTTAACGAGGAGGTTAAACAATGGAAACAGATAAATCTTGGTTCAACAATTTCAACCTTGGGACATCGCGTCCATGCCCAGTGTTCGGTGTTACCTAGCAGGGAAGTATCTTGTTGAGACTCATTGCAAACAGATCTACTTGAAGGCCAGGGACTTGATCTCCCTGAAGGTGGTATGTTGACAAGTGGCAACCATTCTTCTGAGCCAACGTAAAGACGGCTATCATTACATAGTTTATATGAGGAGACCTCAACTCTTGTCTGTTCATGTAATGGACTATCACCCTGTTGTCAAGGTCCAGACAGATATGAATATTCTCCTTCAAATATAATACCTTGGGGGGCCAAAAGACTGCCATGAACTCCAGAATATTGATGTGGAATAGTTGAAATATCTGAGACCAACTGCCTTGCACTTTCTTGAGTGGGTTATGACCCCCGCCCCACCCCACCCACTTACCAACAAGGCATCCGCACAAAGTGTCACTACTGGAGGAGTAAAGCACAATGGCACCGTATGTGAATACTTTTGGCAGTGGACCACGGTCTAAATTGCTAGTGCAGTAGAACCGGAGTCTGCTTCTGATGGTTGCAAAGAGCTTTGGAGGCTCTCTCTTCCTAAATTCTGCTTGCATCTTTGAGTCGTACTTGGAGGACAGGGTTCATTACTGAGGTGAATTGTAAAGATCCTAGAACCCCCTCGAGTTGTCGCCTGGTGATCATCCTTGACTTGATCAGGGACCTGACTGACATCTCTATTTCCTTTTTTTTTGGAGGGAGGAATAGCTAGGGAGTGAGACTTTAAGATTCCAACCAATCTCCAACCACCGGAAGTGTTGAGCTGAAGACAGTCTTCATTTTTAGAAGTTGATCCAAAATCCGAGGGACTGGAGAAACCGTACAATTCGAGTGGCTGCTTCTAAGCACTCAGTGTTGAGGGAACTCACACGAGCCTGTCGTCAAGGCACGCCACTATTTGAAGCCCTTTCTCACAAAGTTGTTGCACAACGGCGTCGGTAAATGTTGTGAAAATTCTCAGAGCTCTGTTGAGCCAAAATGCATAGATCTGAATACGTAGCCCTTTCTCTCCAGGTTGGAACCAAGGTAAGGGGAGAAGCGTCGACCTATCAGAAGATACCAAAATACATTGGTAAGGTCTATAGAGACGGTGAAGGCCAACAGGGGTGGTAAGGTCCATATTTGCGAAAAAATCAACATCCGGGCCCTGTCACACTTAACAAACAGATTTATACGGGACAAGACTAAAATAGTTTGAGGTATACTCAAAACCTTCTTTAGCATGCAAAATAGACTACTTTGAAATCTCATGAATCTAATGCAATAAATAGCTCTTCTCTTCAAAAGGTCTTATCTATATTTGTCCAAATAAGGTGTTGTTTGCTGGAAGAATATCCTGAGCCTTGGTGGCCTTTGTTACCACTTCCAATCTAAGCCATTGGAAATGACGCACTGTGTCCAAAGACTGAAAGACGCACAGTCCTTGAACAAGGCCAGCTGTCTCCTTACCGCGAGACCTTCATTATTTGTGTTGAGGACGTGAACCTCTTCCTCCACTGCCGTTTCAATGTTCACAACAACAGGACGGCATCGGAAGATGGCCCTTACTCATACACAAGGTTGAAGGCCGGTGACTGTGACACCACTTGTTAGGGCACTGCGTAGACAGTCTGAGGGATGGCGGCACGGGGAGGAGCAAACGACTTCCGATGATAGGTCAGTTTCAAGACCTCTTGGGTTGTGGGCCTCTTCTAGGGGTAAACTTCCTCTTCAATGAGATCCCCCTCTTCAGGAAAACGGTCTTGTGCTCTGCGTCTGCCTTATCTATAACATCATTCACACATTCTAAGGAAAGAGGTATTTTTCCCAGGTGCTAGAGGTGATAGAAGTTTTAGTATCGTAAGTGATGGTAGCTGTGATAAGTACATGCTCTTTACAGGCTCGACGGGGCTTGATAGAAGCATAAAAGTCCTTCATAAATGTGGCGAGATGAGTTTTCACTAGCAAGAGAAAGAATGAGGTATCTGCAAAATTCCCGATCATTCCATTCCTATGAAGCACTACAAGGACATCGACGCTGACAACCTTTCACACGCTCATGACTAAGCCTTGAAAAGGTGTTCGGGAATCATAGGCAGCTTCTCATGAAATCGCCGGCCGGCTGCATCCTTATCCAGTTTACCCTCAGCAGGAGTAAAATGGGCATTGGTCCAGTGGACGCCATCATGTGGTAAGACAATTGAGACTGGTTTGTACTCTTCCAAAGCTGAGGGAGGCTTACTCTCATGCATTTCTTTCTACACTGCCGCGTAGCTCATCGAGGCAAAGGGGAAGACCATATTGTCTGGAGCCACGAAGGTGGCCAACCTCTTACCGAGGGCAATAATCTGTGTATTGATACACCCTGCCCTCTTCATCTCTTTCACTGCCCGGTGTTGGACCCTTGTGTGTTCCAGGAGGATCGATTCTTTAGGGATGGTAACATCCCTCAACAAAACCCCCTCAGTTAGTCTCACGTAGCAAAAGAGGTAGGCATCAATGTGGAGGATGCCCTCGGAGAGCACGGCGTGCTCGATGTACCCCCAAGGATTTTGCTGCATGCAATAAGGTAGATGGGAGGGCTAGACCTTATCCTTAGTCGAATCCTCTTGCTTCTTCAAGGTCTAGATCTCTTCACATGAGCCCTTAAACATCATCAGCTGGTAATACTGATTCCCCTCCATGAAGGATTTCATGTTAGCCATAAGTACCAGATCTAATGTAGTACCAGAGGGACTCAGGAACTAATGGGCTCCATGAGCCCAGCAGAAGATCTTGGGGGAAAAAGGCAGAACAGCCCCCGTCACGGAAGAAGTAATCGGCACCGTAGACAGGGAGACCATTAACGTAGTGGGGGCTAAAGTGGTAGACACCACTGAATCCTTCATGATCACCAGACTTACCTCTTCCACCTCTGGCTATAAGAGTCCTCCATGGAAGGGAAGGGTTCTTCATCAAACTCTACCGTCTTCTCGAACCCACTTACCCAGCTGCGAAAGGACCATGGGAGAACATGCAGTTGTCATCTGAGGTACCCTTTGATACGCATCCGTAGTGAAGTAGGTCCTTACAAAGACTGCAATCCTGATGGTTCCACTACGAGACTGAACCCTTAATCCTCCTACACTTCGCATGCATCTCAGTCATAGGCACCACCTATAAGGAGAAGAGGGTTTAAATTAGTATTACTTCTTCTAAAAGTCACCAGAAGCTGAAAGAAATTGGTTATTAACATTACATGTTGACAATTGGTGGAATAGGGGTCCCCAAATTGTGTGCAATTGCAATTGGTGAGGAAGGAGAGGATGAAATATGATATGGCCATTCCCCTATTGAGAGACGTGAGACTGAAAAAAATAGCCTCCTTAAAGTCCGTTGCTATAAGGCCAAAGAGGGCGAGGGGAGTGCTCATGGAAAGAACGGTTGCTCCCATATCTTCCCAGAAAAATGGCTAATTAAATGGCAACGGTACGGGTAAACTCAACAATTTAAGCAATTGACGCATCGACTAATGAGTAAGAGTCTATAGAAACCCGACGGCTATAACCACAGGTTGATAACCTCAATGAGGGAAGACCCGGAATTGGGACCTAGCCTATATAGTTATCACCCCGCTATACAATCCACACCCTCATGGGGAAATGGACAATTTGATAAAAACCAATAACTATATGTAGTAGTTATTTTCATGCAGGGCCTAAAAGACCTTCCGAAAAGGAGTCCCAAGCCCACCATGCATAAAGAAGCCTCAAAAGTTGAAGGAGTAAGGCTTTTATGTTGATCTGTAGTTGAAGTACCCTACAGTCAGTAGAGAACCCGTCTTAGCTTAGGTAAGATGGTCCCAGATAAAAAGCACAGAAAGGCATGTACCCTATAGGTACCAGCGTTGCCGGAAGTACCGGCAGTGCCAGGAGGTTAAGAGCATTGCCGCCAACGTCTTATGTGCCCTAAGGCACTGGTACAGACATCCACTCCCATAGACTAGTACTAACTGCTCCGCCAGTAACAGAAATGCTCTCAGTAGCAATAGTGCCCAAGGGCGGCGGAGATAACGGACAAAGATTTCCACAGAAATCACCTTGACAAAGGTGAAGGCAGTGTCGCTAGTAGCGGTACTGCTAAAAGCAGCGACGTATTGTCAGTAAAGGTAATATAGAAGAGTATAATGTGTCGATAGTTGGCGTCAAAGCCGGTAGATAATGGCCCGGCCAAAGGCCTATACATTAGAAGCTCCAGCGTTTCCGGAAGTACCGGCAATGCTAGGAGTAACAGCATTGCTGCTAGCGTCCTGTGTGTCCTAAAACTCTGGCACAGGCAACCACTGTCATAGACTAGTACTAGCTCCGCCGCCAGTAACAGCCATACCGTCAGTGGCAAAGTTGGCTAGGGCGACGGAGGTAAACGGCTAGGATTCCTGCAGAAAACACCGTGCCATAGGTGAAGTCAGTGATGCCAGTGGCGGTACTGCAGTAAGTAGCGACGCATCGCCAGTAGATACTATAGGATGGTGTGCCAATAGGTGGCGGCCAAGCCGTTTGGTACTGGCACTTCCGCCAGTCTGATAGCTTACCCCTCCGGGAGAAGCATTCCGACGGCCATGGAGGGTCAGATCCAAGAAGGAACCAACCCTCATAGCTAACCATATAATTACACCCATTTTGAGTGGTGATTTCAGGTATCAGAGAGGCAGAATTTGGCAGCGTATATTCATTTGAGGTAAGTGGTTAGGTAAACCATATAATATACCATAAGAGGAACCAGAGGAAAATAGGTCTAAGTGCCTCTTTTACAACCACTTACCTCAAATGAATATACGCTGCCAAATTCTGCCTCTCTGATA
>NC_090757.1:9003689-9023689 GCF_036898095.1 Palaemon carinicauda
ACACATGTATATATATATATATATATATATATATATATATATATATATATATATATATATATATATATATATATGTATATATATATATATATATATATATATATATATATATATATATATATATATATATATATATATATATATATATATATATATATATATATATATACATATATATGTATATATATACATATATATATATATATACATATATATATATATATATATATATATATATATATATATATATATATATATATATATATATATATATATATATATATATATATATATGGCTTATATATTTCATTAGATCCCACAGATTCTGTACTTTAACATTCAGGCTCAAATATTTCATTAAGTGCCAAAAAAATTATTTATTTTTTAAATGTTTTTTTTTTTAAATGCAAATGTTCTATAGTCACTTCAATTACATATTACTGGCGTACTAACTGCTTTTCGTGCACAACACTTTTCCAAGACAATATTACTCCTTTGAACGAATGAAGTGGCCAGTTTCAAACGTCTTTAAATTGAATTGAATAAGGAGTTTTATCTGGACATGGCAAAACGTTCTGTTTGATCTCAATCTTATTTTTCTTTAACCTACGCCAAACAAGGATGTTAACGGTGATAAATATCATCACCGTAACACTAATTCCTGCTAGTAACACGTAGAATCGACATTCTTCATAAGTCGGTGTCGGGTGGTCCATCTCGGTCAATATCATCAACCGCTTAGCCACACGTGCATTGTATGGGAGAGGTAAAGATGGAATTGTTGTCGACCTCGTGAAGTTCGCGAAGTAGGCTCGTTCTCTGATGATAGTCTTGATTCCATGCACCATGTAATTCGGGGGACGTCCCGATACAACCATATGCTGCAACGAAGATTTGGGAATAGGACGTGGATATGTCCGGGCATGATACATTAAAGCCGGCCTTGTCGTATCGTATCCACGAGCCGTTGTTCAGTCTGCAATAGAACTTATTATTGTCAAAGAGATAAAGCTTATCCAGACAATTTTCATTTGTATTGGAGAGAGCACCGTCTAGCACTATACCTAACTCGCATGAATCCATTAAGTTTTTATGGAATTCAAATGAGTCAGCTGTACATATTTTTTTATTGATTTAAGTCTTTAATGACCGTATATGTTTCCTTGTCTGGGGAAATCAATACGTGTCGTGTCAAACTGGATATTACTGGATTTGAGTGATTCGTCATGAAAGTCGGAAATGGTGATATCCTGTAAGATTGCCAGGCATAGGAAGAATCAAAGGGAATTGTAATCATAATCCTGTGATTTTCAAAGCTTACTGTAATTAGGCTGTAATAAAATTTTAAGTTACGTGCGTCTAACAAAGGAACATAACCTAATTTCTCCCGCCCGTTCTCCACAATTAACGTTAAGTGTGTTATTGGCAACAAATGGGGTGACAGTACACCTTTAGTTGCTAACGTGATAGCTTCCACATAGTCTTTTGATTTCTCAATGAAATGTGCAATTCTATTATGTATGTGATCTATTTTTGAATCATAATATGTTAACGTTGCCAACAAATCCTGTACTTCCATAATCTGACCGATATTACTTGAATGTTCATTTACTAAATCCATAATTTGATTGATTGAAGCTAACTGAATCCTTAGTTCTGACATAATTAATTCATCTTCATGAGTCAAGAACTCAATTTTCTTATTTTGATTACTAATCTTAAGACGATTGGAAATTCCTAAACCTGAACTTGCGATAGACCCAAAGATGTTTAATGCAGCAAAAATAAACGGGTTACGTTTTTCAAGATTATCGTGTCCTACTGTCCACATCAAAAGGTCACGAGCCAAAGATTCTCCCTCGTAAGTCTTATTTTGCAAGTCGTCAGATAGCATCTCTGCAATTTTTAGTGTCGGTGCAAGCGAACTCTGTATTAAAAGGAAAATGTCTTCAATGCATTTCATTTAATGAAACAGCAAACCTTGAAATGGCGCTCTTTAAGCTAGTGACGTCATTCTCTGGGAGAAAAATTGCTTGCATACGCACTTCAACAACTACGTTACTTGATGTAATAAAAACGTCTTCTTGTCTTTCAACTATAGTGCCATATTTAAAATCTATACTTTTAGTTTTAGAGCTCATCCCACACGAAAAAAATGTCTGAGCGAACAATATCATTCCTAACAAAAAAAACTTCATCTTGGAAACTTGTAACGAGAAAAATATATGTAATTACTCCTGTATTAAGATGAAAAACTTTTAACATATAATGTTTACAAAAAAAAAATAGAAATCTTTCCGTCACTTCTTTCCCTCTTATTTTAATTTCTTATGTGAGCCAATGGTACAATTCTCTCATCAGTGGGTTGGGATACATTTTGAACTCTAAACCTATTGGCCGTTAATGTTTCCAAAATGTTAAATGGGCCTTCAAACTTAGGTGTTAGTTTATAATTGAGTCTTTTACGTATATTTACCTGTATGTATACATTATCACCCACGGTATATGTTTTAGTTGGCTTCGCTATTTTATCATGATTCCTTTTCATTATGATTTGTGATTCTTCTAAATTCTTTCGAAGGATATCAAAACGAATTTTGGTTGCATTTATACATTCTTTTAAAGGATTTGATAGATTAGTTGTAGGCGTTAATACATGGAAAGGCGTTCTAACTGGGGTACCATACAATGCCTCGTGCAGTAACATTTTAATTGATATATGATATGAATGATTCAGAGTACTCAGTACCGCAGGTATTGCAATATCCCAGTTGGGGTCTGATCCCCCTAGTATTACTCTTAATATATTTAAAACCTTCCTATTCGCTCTTTCCACTAGCCCATTCGACTCTGGGTGATATATCATGGTATTTATTTTCTTCATGCTAAGGAATTCACACAATGAGGTAAGAAAGTGATTATTAAATTCTCCACCCGAGTCTGAGATCATCATGTGTGGAATTCCATGTTTACAAATGTAACACTCGTAAAACTTCCTAGCGCATTCAATCGCAGTTTTAGTTTTAAGCGCTATTAGTTTTGTATATCGAGTTAAAGCATCTACAATTACTAAGAGGTGCTTATTTCCTCTGTCTGACTCGTAAAATCCTGTTAATAAATCTAAATGTATCCTTTCAAAGGTTTGATTGGGCACGGGATAAGCCCCTAGGCTGACAGGTGTTTTTGTATGCCCTTTGTTTTCCTGACATGTGCGATAATTAGCTATGTGTTTTTTTATATCTGCAAGCATCGTATGCCAATAAAACAATGATTTGGCTTTCTGTGACATTAAAGAGAACCCCGGGTGTCCATGCAATGGATTTGCATGCAACCAATTTAGGACAGTGGAAATAAGTGAGATTGGTACAACTACCTGGTCGTTAGTTACATGTGGTGTATTGCGGGTATTCCTTGTCACGGTCCTACACAGAATATTGTCTTTGATTATATAATTCTGCTGCTTATACTTTATATATTCCTTTTCTTTACGATTGCCTTTCAAAGCATTTATAATTTTTTCTAATTTCTGATCTTTTCTTTGCTCAGTCTGTAATAATTCAGCACTCCAGCCCAAATCTTCTTGTTCAGATATCGTTTTAACAATAGGAATGGATGTTGATATATCTACTGATTCAGCTAAAGGCTCCGTACAAAATGACACGGGGTTGCGTGATAATGCATCAGCAATGATATTTGCTTTCCCAGGTAAATACCCAATTCTCGCGCCAAAGTCTTGAATGATCAAATGCCACCGAGTTCATTTGGGGCTGTGGCTGAAGCCTTTAAAGAAGTCGGTTAGTGGTTTATGATCAGTAAGAACCTTAACGGGATAACCGTATATTATGAACTTAAAATGCACTAGTGAATTAACAATAGCTAGCCCTTCCTTGTTTATTACTGCATACTTACTTTCGGAAGTTCTCAGTTATCGAGAATAAAAAGCTATCGGGAAAAATTGTTTATCATATTGCTGAAGCAATACCCCTCCTACTCCTAAGTCTGACGCGTCTGAAGCAATGAAGAATTCCTTACCGAAGTCTGGAAATTTTAAGATAGGAGAACTACACAGTTCATCTTTCAAGGTATTAAACGCCTGTTGATTATGCTCAGACCATATGAAATCTACGCCCTTCTTCGTAAGATCAGTTAAAGGAGCGGATATTATTGAATAGTTGCGTATAAAACGCCTGTAATATCCACTACAAGCAAGAAATTGCTGTATTCCCTTTACCCTTAGGTTATGTTTTCTTAGTCTCTGTAGTACTAGTTCTAATTTGCATAGATGTTCTTCTAAGGTGTTGGAAAAGATTACAAGGTCGTCCATATAGGCATGCAATATATCCCCTAGCAAGTCTCCAAACACTATGTTAATCATTCTTGTAAATGTTATGGGAGCACAATGTAAACCAAAAGGCATCAGTAAAAATTAATATTTTTCCCTGGCTGTGCTGAAGGCTGTGTATGGGATACTATTTTCTTCTAATGATATCTGGTGAAAGCCTTTAAGTAAGTCCAAACTAGTAAAATATTTATTCTGACCTAACAAAAACAAAATATCGTCAGTACATGGCACTGGGAATCGATCAGGTATCGTCTCCTCGTTTAGGCGACGGAAGTCTATGCAGATACGCCATGTTCGATCTTTTTTCGGTACAACTATTAATGGAAAATTATAAGGGCTGTTCGATTTCCTAATAACTCCTTCTAGCATTTTACCTATTTCATCATCTATCTCATTCTGGAATTTCATAGGGAGTCTGTACGAGGGTACATAGATAATCTTCTGCTTGTCCTTTAACCTTATTTGATGCTCGATCACATCTGTTTTATCTAAGGATCCATCCATAATGGAAAAAGCATCATGATATTCAGTTAAAAGTCCAAAAATTTTCTGCTGAATTTCTTCGTCTTGAATGTCTTTATTGATTTTATTTTTAATAGATTGCAAAAGGGATTCATCCGCAACTGATTGAGCGTGATTGATTTCAGCAACTGTAAGCATACGATTTTTATAAACTTCTACATCCAAGATATGTTGATTTTTGTGAATTACTAAAGTGGTGTTTAAATGATTACAGACTTCAATATTACATTGTTGATGTGAGCCTACTGTATGAATAGCTTGTGTGACAGACAATCCGTTAGTTTTCAAAGTGTCAGAAAGGATTAACATTTCAGATCACGGTAATGTTTTCTTTACTTGCACTATTAAATTCGAAGGTACGTTCGGCTCGATAGATTGCGTGCAAGATGATATTACGGGTGAACGAGAATTCTGTTGGGCCGCGTATATTATTTCTTTATTAGTGAGACAAGTTATTGGTTCTTCAACGTACGTCACTGTTTTATTTGTCGTCTCCTTTTTATCCAAAACTGATTTTAAGGTATTAGAAGACTTATAGAATTTTCCTTTGATATACACGCCGTGCTTGGCAGGGGCTAAGATAATGTTTTGATTGCCCATAGATGGGTATCCTATAATTACGGCTGGATACATATCAATGTTTTAAATAACAACAAATGTATAGGCAAACGTGCGCTTACCGACCTTGAACTGAACATGAGTTACGCCTATTACATTTAATTCATTATTTCCTATACCCGAGAGTCTTTCTCCGGATTTTTCTATTGGGAAGTTCGAAAACAACAAATAATGTGTCCTCAAATCCATGATATTATGTGGACTACCAGAGTAAAAAAATAAGGTAAATGATCTGTGTTCTAAATTTACAGCATATAATGTTGGTCGTAACTCATTTAGGCTTATTATTGTATGAATTCATTGCAAATCTACTGGAGCATTCACTGATTTACTTAATCTGTCCGTGTGTTTCATAGGAAAATCTATTGCCTCACAATGATCTGATAAAACATTAAATTGATTATTCAATACTACTGATGTTGACATGAATGACCTTGACCCAATATCACTCTCTTCCCCACTGGAGTTAATTATGTGGTATTTGCTTTGCTCTGCATATTTTGAAAATTAGTCTGGCCTTGTGATGTCTGGTTTGACGACCTAAGATCAGCGTTATTCGAAGAACTGTTTGTTTGTTTTGGATTCTGAACTACATTGACGTTTGACTGTTTCTTCTTATTGAAATAAGGATTTTTCTTTTTATTTCCATATGGAACGGACTGTGGAATTGACTGTGTATTTCTAGGATTCTGTTGTGTCTTACGAGAGTAGCACTGACCATATAAATGAGTCGAACTATTATGTAACGAACAGAATCTCGTTCTGCAATCCGCAATCAAGTGACCTTGACGTTTGCAATTATAACACGTCATTCCTACAACTTGACTATTATTAACTACATTTACTTGTTGTGGCTTTGTTTCATTTTTTGCAAAAACATGGGTTAACACGGGATCAAGATCAGGACACTTAGACATGTGTTTCTCTGTTTATATACATCCAATTCCGTACTTGCAGGCATTAACTTTTTATCAAAACACCGCACTAAAGCTTCAGGGAACATAAGTGTCATGCAAGTTAAATACATTAATCGTAAAAAATCTTTCACGGAAATGTTATCTCTAGTAACCCAAGTGGAATTACCTAAAATATCTTGATATTCATTAAGCCTATCGGCTATGAGAGCTGCTCTCTCAATAACATTAAGCCGAGTCATAGTGGCTTGATTAAGTTTATTTCTTAATGTTAAAACTACATATAAGGCTTCTTCACCTCAATAGACCGCACGTAGCCTAACTTTGAAATCATCCCAGGTAACTGCTTCTTGAAATGAAACACCCCTGAAATACGCAATCGCATCTCTTTTAGAAACGTCTATAAAATTTTTAGCTTCTTGTAATTGTACAAACGGGTCTATGATTTGTTTAGCATTTAAATGGGCATCGACGGATGAAATCCATGACTCCACATTTTGAAGCAAGAACCCATTAACCCGACCCTGAAAAGGAAGGATTGTAGAGCGAGCATTTACTAGTGTCACAATATGCCCCCTGTGGCCGCGGGGGCATATAAAAATTAGAATAGCGCCAACGTTATCCCTGCGTGTCGTAAGAGGCGACTAAAAGGGACGGGACGAGGGGGCTGGGAACCCCCTCTCCTGTATAAAATTCCTGCGAGACATCGACAAGGAGATGGAGCTGGGGGGAGAGTGACTGCTCCCCGCACTCTAGTTTTGGGGTGTTTGGATGTGCGTGGATGTAGTACGATAGAGTAAAAGATGTGAGATTGGAAGTATGTTTAGAAGTAGAAGGATGGATGTATTGGCCTTGTGTGAGACAAAGATGAAAGGAAAAGGTGAAGTGATGTTTGGTGAAATGTCTGGTAGAGTGTCTGGGACTGAAAGGGGAAGAGCGAGAGAGGGTGTGGCGTTATTGCTGAGTGAATGGATGACAGGTAAAGTAGTGGAATGGAAGGAGATATCATCTAGGTTAATGTGGGTAAGGGTTAGGTTGGGTAGGAAATGTTGGGCGTTTGTCAGTGCGTATGGGCCAGGTAGTGAGAAAAGTGAAGAAGAGCGGAATGAGTTCTGGAATGAATTAACTAGATGTGTAGAAGGACTGGGTAGAAGGAATTATGTAGTTGTTATGGGTGACTTAAATGCTAGAGTGGGCGCTGGAGAGGTAGAAGGTGTCATTGGGAAGTATGGCGTACCAGGTGAAAATGAGAGTGGTGAGAGACTGGTAGACATGTGTGTTGAACAAGAGATGGTAATAAGTGCTAGCTTCTTTATAAAGAAAGATAAAAATAAGTATACATGGGTAAGAGTGGCAAATGGAAGAGTAGTAGAAAGGGCATTAATGGATTATGTGTTGATAACTAAAAGAATGTTTGGAAGATTGAAAGACGTGCACATGTTTAGGGGTATGGCTAACGGTATGTCTGATCATTTTTTGGTGGAAGGAAAATT
The DNA here is from genome assembly GCF_036898095.1 of Palaemon carinicauda. NCBI lineage: Eukaryota > Metazoa > Arthropoda > Malacostraca > Decapoda > Palaemonidae > Palaemon > Palaemon carinicauda. Next base: position 9,011,579 of record NC_090757.1, read on the forward strand.
AGTTGTAGCAAAAGAGTGGGGGAATAGAGTAGGTGGATGTAAAAGGGAGCTAGTGAGGATTGAAGAGCTAATAAAACCGCGGGTAAAAAGTAAATATCAGGAAAGGTTGAAAATGGCATATGACGAGGTGAGAGTAAGAGAAACTGGTAATTTAGAGGAGGAGTGGAAGTTAGTAAAAGAAAATTTTGCTGGGATTGCAAGTGATGTATGTGGCAAGAAGGTTGTTGGAGGCAGCATGAGGAAGGGCAGTGAATGGTGGAATGAAGGAGTGAAGGTAAAAGTGGAAGAGAAAAAGAGGGCTTTTGAAGAATGGCTGCAGAGTAATAGTATAGAGAAGTATGAAAAATATAGAGAGAAAAATGTGGAAGTAAAGCGCAAGGTACGTGAGGCAAAGAGGGCAGCTGACCTGAGGTGGGGTCAGGGATTGGGTCAGTCATATGAAGAGAATAAGAAGAAGTTTTGGAAAGAAGTGAAGAGAGTAAGGAAGGCTGGCGCAAGAATTGAAGAGACAGTGAAAGATGGAAATGGAAGGTTGTTAAAAGGGGAGGAGGCAAGGAAAAGGTGGGCGGAATATTTTGAAAGTTTGCTGAATGTTGAGGATAATAGGGAGGCAGATATAATTGCTGTTCCAGGTGTTGAGGGGCCAGTGATGGGAGATGAGAATGAGAGATATGACAATAGATGAAGTGAGGAGAGCACTAGATGAAACGAGAGTAGGAAAAGCATCTGGTATGGATGGTGTGAAAGCTGAGATGTTGAAGGAAGGGGGTGTGACTGTACTTGAATGGTTGGTGAAATTGTTTAATATGTGTTTTGTGTTGTCAATGGTACCAGTAGATTGGGTTTGTGCATGTATTGTACCACTATATAAGGGAAAGGGAGATGTGCATGAGTGTTGTAATTCAAGAGGTATTAGTTTGTTGAGTGTAGTAGGAAAAGTGTATGGTAGAGTATTGATTAATAGGATTAAGGATAAAACAGAGAATGCAATCTTGGAAGTACAGGGTGGTTTTAGAAGAGGTAGGGGTTGTATGAATCAGATTTTTACAGTTAGGCAGATATACGATAAATATTTAGCAAAAGGTAAGGAGGTGTATGTTGCGTTTATGGATCTGGAGAAAGCATATGATATAGTTGATAGGGAAGCAATGTGGAATGTGATGAGGTTATATGGAGTTGGTGGAAGGTTGTTGCAAGCAGTGAAAAGTTTCTACAAAGGTAGTAAAGCATGTGTTAGAATAGGAAATGAAGTGAGTGATTGGATTCCGGTGAGAGTGGGGCTGAGACAGGGATGTGTGATGTTGCCGTGGTTGTTTAACTTGTATGTTGATGGAGTGGTGAGAGAGGTGAATGCTCGAGTGCTTGGACGAGGATTAAAACTGGTAGACGAGAATGACCATGAATGGGAGGTAAATCAGTTGTTGTTTGCAGATGATACTGTACTGGTTTCAGACACAGAAGAGAAGCTTGACCGACTAGTGACAGAATTTGGAAGGGTGTGTGAGAGAAGGAAGTTGAGAGTTAATGTGGGTAAGAGTAAGGTTATGAGATGTACGAGAAGGGAAGGTGGTGCAAGGTTGAATGTCATGTTGAATGGAGAGTTACTTGAGGAGGTGGATCAGTTTAAGAACGTGGGGTCTATTGTTGCAGCAAATGGTGGAGTGGAATGTACGTCAGAGAGTGAATGAAGGTTGCAAAGTGTTGGGGGCAGTTAAGGGTGTAGTAAAAAATAGAGGGTTGGGCATGAATGTAAAGAGAGTTCTATATGAGAAAGTGATTGTACCAACTTTGATGTATGGATCGGAGTTGTGGGGAATGAAAGTGATGGAGAGACAGAAATTGAATGTGTTTGAGATGAAGTGTCTAAGGAGTATGGCTGGTGTATCTCGAGTAGATAGGGTTAGGAACGAAGTGGTGAGGGAGAGAACGGGTGTAAGAAATGAGTTAGCGGCTAGAGTGGATATGAATCTGTTGAGGTGGTTTGGCCATGTTGAGAGAATGGAAAATGGTTGTCTGCTAAAGAAGGTGATGAATGCAAGAGTTGATGGGAGAAGTACAAGAGGAAGACCAAGGTTTGGGTGGATGGATGGTGTGAAGAAAGCTCTGGGTGATAGGAGGATAGATGTGAGAGAGGCAAGAGAGCGTGCTAGAAATAGGAATGAATGGCGAGCGATTGTGACGCAGTTCCAGTAGGCCCTGCTGCTTCCTCCGGTGCCTTAGATGACAGCGGAGGTAGCAGCAGTAGGGGAGTCAGCATTATGAAGCTTCATCTGTGGTGGAAATGTGGGAGGTTGGGCTGTGACACCCTAGCAGTACCAGCTGAACTCGGTTGAGTCCCTGATTAGGCTCATTGTTGGTGTCGGCTACCCCCCAAAATTGGGGGAAGTGCCTTGGTATATGGATGGATGGATGGACAATAGGAGGGCGGTTACCATGTCCTGTGGTTGGGTTACTCGGTCCAGGGATGGGGCTTACAGGGGGCGTCATGTTTACGGTATTTCTTTTTCTATCTCTACGATCCCTTGCGATCCTATCAAATATCTATATGAACACAGACGTTCACTGCGTAAACGCATAAGCACTAAATGATAAAGATTATAACAAAATCCCCAAAAACAATGATACTAATATAAAGATATTTCCCGAGAACTTCTGAAAGAAAACGGAATACAAAGATATTTTCCGAGAACTTCTGAAAAAAAAACGGAATTAGCACAGAGAGAAAAAAAAATTCTAGACGAGAATTCGAAGTTGAACACAGTTTCCTTTAATGAAAGGAAATAGAAGATTAGCAAATAACTCACCCCAGTAATAATGGACTATCGACTTGTGGTAACTACACCTCACAGCTCAATACTGAAATGAATAAGAAAATTGTACTTAGCTACGGTTTATATGGCGAAGTGTGATGTCGTCATTTCCTCTCTCTCTCTTGATGTTTGGGTGAATGTTTTCGGTCCGATTTCCGTTGAATGTAGTGCTTCCTTGATATGTTTCTTCAATGTTTTGTAAACGTTGAATGTCAGTCCTTGGTTTTCTTAGGATGTTGATTGAAGATCCAGTTCCTCAGTTTGTATAACATTCATTTTTTGGTATTAAATGTTTAATTTCTTCGGTGGACTATGATACTTAGTCAAAATTGTAGATTCATTACTGTTGATTTCTTGAAGATCTTTCTCTGGTTCTTAGAATTTTATTCGCTGGTTCTTGAAGATCTTTCTCTGGTTCTTAGAGTTTTACCGGTGCCACCATTTATTGGTGTGCTACTGTTGTTAACACACATTTGGGTTCTCTTCAAATGTCATCTTAAATGTGTTATATATCACATTTAGTATGTTACATCTTCAAGTAAAGTCTAAGTAAGTTAACTTTAAAATAGTTTATTCTTTAAGAACAGTGTTAACATCTCCATCACAGGAGCATAGCTGGTTTGGTCGGATGACCATTCAGTATGACATCTTAAAGTGAACTGATACAAATATCCAATTTCATACTAAAGTTTACACAGTTATCTCAGCATTTATGGATTTATAGTAAACACAACATTAATACCGGAAGGTACTTCTTCCGTTCTCACAGACAACTTCTTTCTCACGGGGCTTGGTTATGTTTACTCTTCATGAAAAATGTTACATTGCTGAGGTTTGGCATTCGCATCCTGCTTAGAATATGACTATGGCATTTCTCACACTTCTCTTACTTCCACAATGACCTGTAGGTCATGTGTTTTAACAAGTAATATCTAATATATTACACATACACCTCCCAACGCCCAACATCCAATGAAAAGGAAACAGAGGAAGGGGTAGACGAGGAGGGAGTTCTATGTCGCCCCGCATGACATCAGAAGCAGTAGCCGAGGAAGCAGTGACAAAGGACGTGGCAGAGCAGGCACTGGGACCTCCATCAGTACCCCCAACCTCAACTCCGCAGCACTAGGGAACAGCTGCGTTGCAGCTGAGGTCATTGGAATGTGCCCGATATCTCGTAACAGCCATCTAGGAATGTTGGCAGTTAGGATTGACCTGCCAGATAAATCCATTTGAGCGCTGAACGACACAGGAGCAAGCGTTTCACTAATTGAAAAAAGATTCTCCTTAAACCCACTACAGTCAACGACATCCATCGTCCTCTACACGCCAGGAGGAAATAAACTATGGATAAACCATGCAACGATCGTCATCTTTAACCTTGGATCTGTGAAGTTTACACATGATTTTTTTGTCTTCCACACCTTCGGAATTCCAGGAATCAAGGCTATCTTAGGAATAGATTTCATCTCTAATAATCAAAAAGATACAATAATAGTAAATGCAGGAGGGTACATTTTGCCGATAGAAAGTCATGAGAGGGTAAGTGCGTGTGCGGGATTGGAGACACATTTAAGTAAGGTGACAGCTGTACCTGAGAGGGAAGTGTTGTCTCCCCAGACACATACGAGCATATCAGTGACCCGTGTTGCCCTCTTCCAGAAGGAACAAAGATTGTTGTTGAGACCCATGACAATTGGGCCCATATGGTTTTAGATGGCTTATCAGAGTTAAAAGAGAACAGAGCTAATATAATGATAGTTAATTTGTCAAATAAAAGAGTTGTGTTAGGAAGTTATGCTGTGTGGGAATTATAGTTATGTAAAATTGATTATAATAGGATGTTTGGAGCCACAACTCCAGCCCGGACAGACGAACGAACTCAGAATCTGGTTATGCAAGTGCAAAAACTATGTACGTCAGAATATCAGCCTGTAGTTAGGTACATTGTCAATAATTATCCTGATGTAATTGCAATAGGAGATGAGCCACCTAGGAGGATTGATCGATTTCCCTTTAGCATTGAAACTGGGCAGGCGGAGCCGATCAGGTCAAGGCCTTATAAGATACCCATTCATTTCCAGGGAGAGATAGAAAGGGAAATTAATAAATTAAGGGAACAAGGGATAATTGAGGAGGGCAAATCCCCATGGCTTCTCCAATTGTGGCTGTTAGGTAAAAGGATGGCTCGGTAAGATTGTGTGTTGATTATAGGAAGTTGAATGCAGTCACTAAGGATAATGCATTTCCATTGCTCTCGATCGAAGAATTACTTGTGAAAGTACGGCATAGTAAATATTTTACAACTGTTTATTTAAAATCTGGAATCTATCAAATACCCATTCAGGAAGACAGTAAATGTAAAACGGCATTTATAGCTAACGATCAACTATTTCAGTTTAATTTACTTCCTTTATGTATTAAAAATGCTACAAGTCATTTTTCTAGAGTAATGATGGCAGTTATGTGTCCCTTAATTAGCTATAATGTTCTTGTTTCTTTAGACGATATCATAACTACAGGGAAAACGACCGAAGAACATGATAATGATATTTGTAAAGTCTTTGAAGCATTTTGACGTAATGGTATTAAAATAAATTTGTCAAAGTGCAAATTTATCTGTAAACAGGTCGAATTTTTTGGTTACAAAATAACTCTAGAAGGTATCCAACCCTACCCCAGTAAAGTATGGGCTATTAGTAATTTCCCCAAAACACATACCCCTAAGGAAGTAACTGGGTTCCTTGGGTTCACTGGGTATTACTGTAAATTCATAAGAGGTTTTGGAGAGATAGCGAGACCCTTAGATGCTTTAAAGAAACAAAAAATAATAAATTGTGAAATGGAAGAAGAAAGGGCCTTTAACCATTTGAAAGCTGCCTTAACAAAGGATGAATTACTCACATATACTAGATTTGATTGCCTGTTTTTAGTGACAACAGATGCGAGTAGCATAGCTACTGGTGGCGCAGTTTCTCAACAAAATGACAAAGGCAGAGAGCGACCCATTTGTTTTGCTTCCCGGGTATTAAAAGGGGAAGAAAAGAATTATAGTAAGTTCAATCAAGAGGCTTTGGCTATTCTTTGGGTTCTTGAGAGGCATCGGTTCTTGTTATTAGGTCAGTCGATTGAGTTGCAAAGTGATCATCACCCCTTACGTGATTTGTATTATAGAATTTTTGGACCTATCGACAAGCGATATGGATTGAGAGATTGTTAGAGTTTTATATAGAGGGTTCTCAAAAGCTAACAAGGTAGCTGATGCTCTCTCTAGAGGTGCAGTAATAGGAGTAATAACTAGGGCACAAAATAGGAACGAAGAACGTAACCAAAATATTGAAGACCCCCATCAAAATAGAGAAAAATAGAGAACGGGCTGTGAATTTTCCCGATGAGCAGTCAGAAGACGCGATGAGAGAGAGAGAGAGAGAGAGAGAGAGAGAGAGAGAGAGAGAGAGAGAGAGAGAGAGAGAGATATGAGCAGCGAAGGTTAATATATGTGGGTGGCAGAGGATATGACCAGGGGTGTCCATAATGAATGCCCTGATGATGCAGGTTTGATTGACTTAGGAGGTTGAGACATAAAAGAAGTCGGAGAGGGACAGAAAAAAGAGGAATGGATGGAAAGAGTGCGAGCAGTGATTAAAGGGGAATCAGAGTGCTATCCGTAATTTCTGAATGGGCCTTGTGAGAATTTCTATTATAGAAAATTATATCTTATATTGTGCTGATGAGAAGAGGGGAGGGTAATTTTGTGCACGGGTAGCTCTTTCACCTTCTTCAATAAATTGAGCCATCCACATTGCACATGTGAGTCTGTATGCGGGGCATTTAGGGATTGATAGATCATGAAGGAGAGCACGGGAATCCTTCTTTTGGTTAGGAATGAAAAAATCTATAGAGAATTAAAAAAAAGGTTTTCATACTTTTAACTGTTTCAAAGAACGTAAAAACACCGTACCAGAAGCCAGAAAGTGGCCTGTGATTCCTATTAAATTTTATAGTGTACATATGAATGTAGTAGGACATTTCCTACTGGTCTAACACAACATAAGTATATATGTGTATTTGCGGATGCATTTACTCGGTACACTCTTACTTACTCAGTGTTGGATAAATCGGCAAATTTGTTAACCAAGGTGCTGTGCTCTTTTATTACTAGGTTTGGTTGCCCGAACATTTTGATGAGAGGTAATGGTCTCGAGTTTATAAATAAGGTTGTGCAATCGGTCATGGACTTGATGAAAATTGAACACTTTAAAGTGACTGCATATAGGCTCTAACAAGAGATATGGGTCCAGTGAAGTACTATCTGGCCAGACTAAGGACCCAATAATTCTTCACTGTAAGTATCTAGATATCCTACAATCTAATATATATATATATATATATATATATATATATATATATATATATATATATATATATATATATATATATATATATATATATATATATATATATATATATATATATATTTACATATATATATATATATATATATATATATATATATATATATATATATATATATATATATATATATACATATATATACATATATATACATATATATACATATATATATATATATATATATATATATATATATATATATATATATATATATATATATATATATATATAAAACGGATTTTGAGCGAAGCGAAAAATCTATTTTTGGGGGAGATAACCATGTCGTCCTGATGCAAGGTTCCTTCAGTAGCTTCCTAGGGTATATTTAACTACAGTGGTTATTCCCAGAGAATTAAACTAAAGGTTATTACAGAATTCTAACTTCTGGTGCAAGTACCCTAAAGGTTTCCCTCTAGGATATCGCATATCAGCAGGGGAAGCATGTATTAACACGCCACATACCTATCTGCACCCCATATAGAGTTAACTCTCCGATATGGGAAGGAGGCTGAGTAACTGAGGAGCCGTTCCAAAGTTACTCTCATTCGTGGCTACTTTTGGTACTCGAGACGTAAACAAACGGGCGCCATTGTTAAATGACGTCACGTCCGTCTTCATCCTGAGCTCAGCTCCTACCAATCTCCGCGATACAGTAGGTCAGGGAGGGGCCTGAAAGGCTGAACTAGAATAGACGGGAGGGTCCATCAGGACGACATGACTATCCCACGCAAAAATAGATTTTTCGCTTCGCTCAAAATCCGTTTTTTGATCTCAAGCCATGTCGTCCTGATGGAAGTGTAGCAGAGAATAAATGTATCGTGGATTTTTTCCCTTAATCCAAGTGCCTAGGGCTTCGAGCAATATTCCTATGGTCTGGAGACCGTAAAGACTATGACAATTTTTAGTAATTTTCCTTACCAGAGATTCTAAAATGAACTGGCTTCCTGCCCCCCGGGCAGGGAAGTCCTGGTGGACAAGAGGAATATCTTGAAGTGATCGGTGAAGAACTACTCACCTGGTGGAGAGATCATGCTGGTCTTGGAGACAGATCAAAGGTTAATATTCGATTAGGAATATTATCAGGACATAGGTGAGTATATAATATAAATGCTTATAATATTCTTATGATCAGATAGGAAAGGGGTAAATGAAACTATAACAATCGTATATTTCTTAATAAGGAATAGGAGCGAAAGGAGACTCACATGGTAAATGAAATAGACATTTTATTTCTAAGATTGCAAGTCATTATAAAAGTAATTACAATAATGATTATAGAATTTATTTACAATATTAATGGATAATTTACATAGAAAATGAAAGACAGTGATCTTGAGTCTGAAAAGATAATTTTGCTTTTTAGAAACACAAGTTCCCAGGGGAACGCCAGCCTTTTTATAGTCCAAAAAACACTCCATACTCGAGAGCATGTGGCACGCGTGTAAAATTTCTATGACATTTCACCTTGATAAAAAACAGCCTATTAGAAACACTAAGTGTCCACTATGTATCACGATAGGGTCAACACAGACACCCGTAGAGTTAGAGTCCCAAATAACTCACTGTTCTACGCAGATTTAAGCAGCATGTTTCATTACACTACTTCTTTACTTGTTGAGAGAGGACTGGGCCCGGTAGGGGGATCAGCGTTGGCTGCAGCTCCAGGACCAGGGGATACCAATTGCTCCAGGGCCACTTGGGAGCCACTAGGGCCGCTGTCCCTTTGAAGGTTCTCAGTTTGGAGAGGACTTTCAGCAGAAGGTTGGGTGGAGGGATCAGGTAGATCTTGGACCATCTGTTCCAATCCAGGGACATGGCGTCCACCGCTTCTGCCTTGGGGTCCTCGTACGGGGCCACATAACGAGGAAGTTGATTGTTGTCGCTCGTTGCGAAGAGATCGATCTGAAGTTCCGGGACTTGGCGAGAGATGAAGGAGAATGATCTTGCGTCTAGAGACCATTCCGACTCTATTGGGCTTGTCCTTGATAGAGCGTCCGCTGTCACGTTGCGGAATCCTTGTAGGTGAACTGCAGACAGGTGCCATTTCTTCCTGTCTGTCAAACGGAAGATAGGTAGAAGCACCTGATTTATCTGGGGCGATCTCGAGCCCTGACGATTGAGACATCTGACTACCACCGAGTTGTCCAGAATCAGACGGATGTGGATCGAGGGAGGCGGGGAGAGTTTCTTCAGGGTGAGAAGAACCGCCATGCCCTCCAAGATGTTGATGTGAAACGTCTTAAATAGGAGAGACCATGTTCCTTGAACCTGCTGTTGGTGGGAGTGACCTCCCCAACCCTCCAGTGAAGCGTCCGTGTGGATGTTGATCAATGGAGGCGGGTGTTGAAGAGGGATGGACCTTTTCAGGGCCTTTGCTTCCGACCACGGCTTTAGAAGTGAGCGAAGTCTGTTTGGAAGCCGTCTCTTGAGGTCTCTTCGAGCGATGGATGCGAATCATCTCCAGACTCCCGCGGCATACTTTAGCTGTGCGCGAAGCACTGGGTTTGTCACTGAGGCGAACTGTAGAGAGCCGAGAACTTGTTCCTGTTGGCGTCTCGAGATCCGTTTGGATTTTAGAAGCCTTCTGACAGACCCTGCTATTTCCTTCCTTTTCTTTGGTGGAATGGAAAGGCGGTGTGACTGAAGGTCCCAATGGATTCCCAACCATTGGAACTTCTGAGCTGGAGTGAGGCGAGATTTTTTCGGCGTTTATCTTGAAACCCAGATGCTCTAGGAACTGGGTGACTTTGTTGCAGGCTCTCAGACAATCTTCGGGCGATGTCGACCAGACTAGCCAGTCACCTTGGTAGGCCATCACTTGGACGCCCTGAAGACGTAGGTGTTGGACGATTGCGTCTGACAGCTTGGTGAAGATTCGTGGAGCCACGTTGAGCCCGAAGGGCATGGCCCTGAAGGCGTAACTTTTCCTTTGGAGTCGAAATCCTAGGTAGGGGAAAGCGCAGTGATTCATTGGAATGTGCCAGTAGGCATCCGCCAGGTCTATAGAGACCGTGTAGGCCATGTGAGGCAGAAGGGTCCTTATTTGTTGCAGAGTCAGCATCTTTAATTTGTTGTTCGCAATGAACTTGTTGAGAGGGGACAAGTCTAGAATGACTCTGAGTTTGTCTGAGTCTTTCTTGGGAACACAAAAGAGTCTCCCTTGGAAACTGGTTGACTTTACCCTCTTGATCACCTTCTTGTTCAAGAGCTCCAGGACATATTCTTCCAGGAGGGGGGTTGACTGTTGGAAGAATTGCTGGAAGGATGGGGGTGGTTGAGTCCAGCTCCAGCCCAGTCCTTTCTTGACGATGCTGTGTGCCCAAGGATCGAAGGTCCAACGATCCTGGAATTGCCGGAGTCTTCTTCCCACCGGAAGCACTTCATTGCTTCTGGTGTCCCGAGGGTTTGCCACCTCGGCCGCTGGCTCCCCTTCCTCCTCTGCCTCTGGAGGGACGGCGAGAAGAATCTCTGCCGGAGCCTCTTCCGGAGCCTCTACCTCTGGGATGAAAGGTAGAGGAATGCTGCTCATAGGCAGGGGTGAAGACCGGTGACTGCGACACCACCGGTTGGGGGACCAGTTGGAAGGTCTGCTATGGCTGTGCAGCCACTTGGGGAGTAGCGTGACCCGGAAACTGACGTCTTGGTTGATGTTGCTGGGGCCTAGGCTTCGAGGATTTCCTCTTAGGCTGAGGGCCATCATCCTGAGAGGACTTCCTCTTTCGGGACATGCCCCACTTGTGGAGAAGGTTCCGATTCTACGTGGCGGCTTTGTCCATTATCTCTTTCACCAACGCGGATGGGAAGAGATGTTTGCCCCAGATGTTGGAGGAAATCAATCTCCGAGGTTCGTGTTTCACAGTTGCATTATCAAACACGAAATCTCTACAGGCGCTGAGAGCCCTAGCGAAGCTGAACAAATCCTTGGTCACAGTCTCCAGGTGTGACTTTGCAAGGACCATGTAAAAGTCCGGGACTCTGGTGTCCCCGACCATGAGTTTTAGCTGTACCTGATGTGACAGCGAAGCAGCTAGTCTCTCCTTGGTATCCTGTTCCCTACGAAGGAGATGATCGTTCAGTTGTGGGAGGTCCTCGTTGAACTGACGACCAGCCACATCAGGTTCTAGTTTCCCGACCGTAAAAGTAAGCTGGATGTCTTTCCAGTAACTGTCATCGGGGGGAAGAGTAAGGGAGAAGGGTCTGCACTCCTCCAGTGCAGGGCAAGGTTTCCCTTCCTCCACAGTCTTCATGACCGCTTGGAAGGCCTTTTCAACGAAGGGGAAGCTCGCAGTAGCTGAAGCAACAAAGGTTGTATACTTTTTGCTCAGTGCTGGCATCTTGGAGTTGGTGAAACCCTGACTCTTCACTACGTGAGCCAGCATAGCTTGGGCCTTTGCGAGATCGAACACTATCACCTCCTTAGGTTCGGTCTCTTCTTTTGAGGCTGGTTCGGACCTGAGTCGGACGTGACAGTCCGGATAAGCCTCGAAGTCCGGGAAGAACTCCAATTCTTTCAGAAGAATAGAGCCGACCCTTTCACTAATAAAGATTTTGCCAGTTGTGATTGCCATGTGCTCGGCGTATCTCCAAGGGTTAGCTTCCGAGCAGTGGGGGAAGTCCTTAACCGAAATCTTTTTCGGTTGTTTGAAGCCGACGAGAGTCATCCGGAATTGTTCCTGAGTGTCTCTCAGCTTCTTGTCCATGAGGGCTTCTAGCATCTTGAAGACCTCTTGAGTGGCCGATGGAAGTGGATCCGGGGTGGCGGAAGACAAAGGAACAGGTTCCTCGGATGTCACAGGGGCTACTGGGGGAGCTGGAGCGACCTCGTTCTCTGAATCAGGATATTCTACCTGATCTTCCTCATAGTCGAACTCTTCGCCCATGAGGG
>NC_090757.1:9036340-9066340 GCF_036898095.1 Palaemon carinicauda
TAATAGTCCTAAGGGTTATAACACAGAGTATAGGCATATCTCAAATGAGTAGTTGTAATGGAACCATTTTTTCTTTTCTTTTTGCAAGGATACCTGCAGAAGCCTGCAGAAGTGTTCCGAATGGAGGAACAGAGCTTTCTTTGGTTATGGTACGTTTTTTTTAGTTTGATATATTTAGTTAACTGTTGATGATGATGCACATTAATTACTTTTTGGTAGATCTGATTAAAGATATTGGAATATCTTTTATCATGTTTAAAGATGTCTAAAAAATGTTTTGTTATGTTTTAAAGATATCAGATGATGTTTCGTTATGTTTTATGATGATATTTTCTTTTGGTTTCTTTTCATATTATGACCATACATAATAGATATTATTGTCTATGTGATAATAACTGTAATGGATCCAGGTATATCCAGCAGATACGAAAATATCCATGAAGAGTGAAAATTTGGGATATATGCACATGTGTAGATTTACCCAGGAATTGTTTTTTTTTATGAAATTTTTCTTAAGGTAATTTGAGAGTTTTTTGCTAGCAACTATCATTTTTGGTTTGGAACATAATAAATGTATAATGTATTGTGTTTACCAGTATTATATCTCAGATCACTTTCAGACTGAGAGCCTAAAGAATGAACCAGAGTGTAGGCATGACATATGAGGGCATTCGTTCTTTTTGTACGATGACTACTTTCACTAATGGACTGAAGGGTTTAGAAAAATTAAGTATTTTTGAATAAAAAAGTTACTTTTTGTTGTATAAATTATAACTTTGCAATTACTCTTCTCTATTATATGTTCTCTTATTAGATCATACAGTATCCATACATGTTCATATGCAAAGTATGTATATCATATCATAAAATTGGTAGTAGTTCTATTCTTTGGAACCCACCATAGTTCCAGGAGAAACTATAACTTTGTAGGCGGGAGTTTGTCATAAGTAAAGAAATAAGATTAAAATACCTAGAAATTGGAATGGTGGTTATTGAACTCTGTCGTTGTTTTACTTAGCCTATCAGATGCAAAGTCAGGAGGCCTGGCACCTGACAAATGAGGATTAGACCATTTTGTTGTTTTAAAATTCTTCGTTACGGGCAAGGAAGAGAGTCCATTGACATAGATCTGAGGAGCGTAACCATACCTAGGAACCCCCAGGCAAGATAGGATCGACCCACTAAGGCGCCCATGAACAACACCGCCTAAAATAACTACGTCTTGGTACAATCCTGAAGCTAGTCATGACTAACGGCTAACGTCCATTCCCATTGGTGTCCTTTAAAGATAAGATCCATTTATTTTTATAATGTAAATTGATAAATCTCCCTTTTCATTAGATCTTTCCGCTGTCCGAGCCTAAGTTTGTATTATGTAAACTGGGGAGAGGGGACACAGAGTGAGAACCAGTATGGTGTGGTTACATCACCTGCCACTGCTACCCATAGGCGAGAACCCCCAGCAATGTAGGTGAAATAAGAATGCTCAGACTTTGTGAGTGAAGCTAGTTGAGTTTGAGTCCTGGTCGTGAGTGCGCAGCCCTAAATAGGACCACAGGCCATGGTAAGCCTATCAGAGCCATGGCGGACGTCCATACGACATACTACGTCCATTAGTTTTTTCTAGTTTAAATATCTCCCCGTCCGCTATCCCCGCATTAAATTATTGTGATGGATAAAAAAGTAAATTCCATTGTATCTGACTGATGAAATCTTTCATGAGCCAGCGAGAAACTTATAAAATTCAATTTCACTCGCTTTGAAGAAGATTTCTGCTCATTTTAAAAGAAGAGAATTAACTATAGAAAATAAATCCTCTTACGATTAAGCCATCGTCTAATTCACCGCCTCCTATCATGTACTTTATTTGATAAATACCACATACCCATATGACAAGTGTTATGAACATTATAGATGGATTCTGAAGAATGATATTCTTGTAATTTCAGTCTTCTGGAATCCCTTTATACATTATGCAGGCCATCTGAACAATACTGTTTTTGTAATTTCAGTCTTCTGGTATTTTTTGAACATTAGAGATCCATTCTGAACAATGAGGTTTCTGTAATTTCAGTCTTTTGGAAGCCTTTCAACATTATAGAGGGATTCTGGACAATAATGTTTCTGTAATTTTAGTCTTCTTGAAGCGATATGAACATCCCAAATGCATTCTGAACAATGATGTTTCTGTACTTTCAGTATTCTGTTAGCATTTTGAAAATTATAGATGCATTCTGAACAATGGCATTACTGTTAATTCAGTTTTTCTGGAAGCTTTTTTCACATTATGAACGAATTCTGGATAATGATGCTTCTGTAACTTCTGACTTCTTGAAGCTTTTTGACCCTTATAGGTGCATTCAAAACAATGAGGTTTCTTTGATATAAGTCTTCAAGAATCATTTCAAATATTAGATATATTTTTTGAACAATGATGCTTCTGTAATTTTAGTCTTCTGGAAGCCTTTTTAAAGTTATAGGTACTTTCTGAAAAATAATTTTTCTGTTAAATCAGTTTTCTGGAAGTGTTTTGAACATAATGGATGCTTTCTGAAGAATGATGGTACTATAATTTCAGTCTTCTGGAAGCGTTTTGAACATTATAGATGAATTCTTAATCAAGATGTTTCTCTAATGTTACCCCTCTGGAAGCGTTTTCAACATGACAGATGCATTCTGAACAATGATGTTTCTTTAATTTCAGTCTTCTGGAAGCGTTTTGAACATTATAGATGCATACTGGAACAATTATGTTTTTGTAATTTCAAGAATCCTTAAGCGTTTTGAACATTACAGATACATTCTGAACAATGATGTTTCTTTAACTTTAGTCTTCTGGAAGCGTTTTGAACATTATGAATTCTGAATAACGTTGTTTCTTCCATTCCAGTCTTCTGGATCCATTCTAAACATTATAGCTGCAATTTGAACAATAATATTTATGTAATTCCTGTCTTCTCGAAGCGTTTTTTACATTATAGAGGCAATCTGAACAATAATGTTTCTGTAATTTCAGTTTTTGGACGCGTTTTTAAATTGATAGATGCCTTTTTTACTATGATGTTTCTGTAATTTTAGTCTTCCGGAATAGTTATGACATAGATGCATTGTGAACAATGATTTTTCAGTAGTTTCATTCTTATGGAAGCGTTTTGAACATTATAGATGCATAAGGAATGATTATCTTTCTGTAATTTCAGTATTATGGAAACCTTTTGAAAGTTATAGATGAATTCTGAACAGTGATATGTCTGTAATTTCAGTTTTCTGGAAGATTTCTGAACATTATAGAGGCATTCTGAACAATTATGTTACTGTAATTCCAGTCTTTTGGAAGCGTTTTTAAATTGATAGATGCATTTTGGACTATGATGTTTCTGTAATTTTAGTCTTCTGGAAGAGTTTTGACATTATAGATGCATTCTCAGCAATGATTTTCTGTAATTTAATTCTTCTGGAAGCATTTTGAACATCATAGATGCATTCTGAAAAGTGATCTTTCTGTAATTTCAGTCTTCTGGAAGCCTTTTGAATGTTATATATGAATTATGAACAATGCTATATTTTGGTAATTTCAATTTTCTAGAAGATTTCTGAACATTATAGAGGCTTTTTAAACAATTATGTGTGTGTAATATCAGTCTTTTGGAAGCGTTTCAAACATTATAGATTCATACTGAATAATGATGTTTCTCTAATATGTGTCTTGTGGAAGCATTTTGAACATTAACTATGCATTGTGAACAATGATGTTTTTTAATTTCAGTCTTCTTGAAGTATTTTGAAAATTATAGATGCATTCTGAACAATGATGTTTTTGTAATTTCATTATTTTGGAAGTGCTTTGAATATTATGGATACATTCTAACCAAGGACTTTTCTCTAACTTAGGTCTTTTGGGAGAGTTTTAAACAAAGTATAGAGGCCTTCTGAACAATGATTTTTCTGTAATTCTAGTGTTTTGGAAGCATTTTTTAACTGATAGATGCATTCTGGACTATGATGGTCCTGTAGATTTAGTCTTCTGGAAGTGTTTTGAACATTAAAGATGCATTCTGGGCAATGATTTTTCTATATTTTTAGTCTTCTGGTAGCGTTTTCAACAAGCATTCTGTGCAATGATGTTTCAGTCTTATGAAGCATTTTAGACTATACATGCATTCTGAGCAATGATATTTCTGTATTTTCAGTCTTCTGGAAGCGTTTTGAAAATTATAGACACATTCTGAACAATAATCTTCCTATAATTTTAGAATTCTGGAAGTGTTTGGAACATTACAGATGTATTCTGAGCAATGATGTTTCTGTAATGTATGTTTTTTTGATGCGTTGTGGACATTATAAGTGCATTCTGAACAATGATATTCATTTAATTTCAGTATTCTGGAAACGTTATGAGCATTAAACATGCAATCTGAACAATAATGTTCCTGTAATTTCAGTCTTCTGGAAATCGTTTCAAACATTTTAGAGGCATTCTGAACAATGATGTTCCTGTAATTTCAGTCTCTTGGGATCGTTTTAACACTAGGGATGGTCTCTGAACCATGATGTTTTTCTAATTTCAGTCTTTTGGAAGCCTTTTTAGCATTATAAACAATATGCACTCTCTACAATAATGTTCCTGTAATTTCAGTCTTCTAGATGCTTTTTGAACATTATAGATTCATTTTCAGTAAAGAACTCTTTGTAATTTTAGTCTTCTGGAAGCGTTTTGAACATTAAACATGCTTTCTGGGCAATGATGTTTTTGTAATTTCTGTATTTTAGGAGCGTTTTGAGCATTATAGAAGCCTGCTGAACAATGATGTTTCTGAATTACAGATGCATTCCGGATATTGATGTTTATTAATTTTAGTCTTCTGGAAGCGTTTTGAACATTATAGATGCATTCTGAACAATGATGTTTCTGTGATTTCAGTTTTCTGGAAGCGTTTTAAACAATATAAATTTATTCTGAACAAAGATCTTTCTGTAATTTTAGTCTTCTTGAATCGTTTTGGACTTTATACATGTTTTATGAACAAAGCGGTTTCTGTAATATCAGTCTTCTAGAGGGTTTTTGAATAATATAGATGCATACTGAACCATGCTTTTTCTTTAATTTCCGTCTCCTAGAAGTCTTTTGAACATATACAAGCATTCTGAACAATAATTTTCCTTTAATATCATTTTTCTCGAAGCTTTTTTAACATTATAGATGCATTCTGTACATTGATTTTTTGTAATTTTAGTGTTCTGGAAGCGTTTTGAACATTTTAGGTACATTCTGAGCAATGATGTTTCTGCAGTTTCAGTATTTTGAATGCCTTATGAATATTGAAGATACATTCTGAGCAATGATGTTTCTGTAATTTTAGTGTTCTGGAAGTGTTCTGAACATTACAGATGCATTCTGAGCAATGAAGTTTCTGTAATATCAGTGTTCTGGAATGTTTTGAGAAATATAGATGCATTCTGAACGATTATGTTTCTGTAATTATAGTCTTTGGAAGCCTTTTCAACCTTATAGAAGCATTTTGGACAATTATGTTTCGGAAATTTTAGTGTTCTGGAAGTCTTTTGAAAATTATTGACGCATTTTGAGCAAAGTTCTTTCTGTAATTTTAGTCTTTTGGAAGCGTTTTGAACATGTATGCTTTCTGGTCAAAGATGTTTCTGTAATTTCAGTCTTCTGGAAGCGTTTTGAACATTATAGATGCATTCTCAACAACGTTTCTGTAATTTCAGTCTTCTGGAAGCGTTCTAAACATTATAGATGGAAGAATTTTAAACGTTATAGATGCATTTTGGACAATGATCTTTATGTAATTTTTGTCTTCTAGAAGCCTTATGAACATTATACATGCTCTCTGATCTAAGAAGTGTCTTCTGAAAGCATTTTGACTATTATAGATGCTTGTGAACAATGATGTTTCTTTAATTTTAGTCTTCTGTAAGTGTTTTGAGAATTATAGATTCATTCTGAACAATGATGTTTCTGTAGTATCAGTGTTCTGGAAGCCTTTTGAACATTTAAATGCATTCTGAAAAATGTTTCTGTAATTCCAGTCTTTGGGAAGTGTTTTGGACATTAGTGATGCATTCTGACAAATGATGTTTTAGTATTTTCAGTCTCAGAATGCTGCAAAATATATTACAAACCAGTCTTACTTTCTACAAATCGTGTATTGCACCATTTTATATTTACAGTATACTGATTGATCTGCCACCATATAAAAGTATATGGAAACCCAATTTGTAATGGAGCCTTATGATTGAGGGGAATTCCTCCAACCAAAAAAAAAAAAAAAAGATAACATGCAGTCTCCAAGCATTCTGAGCAAAGATGTTTCAGTCTTTTGGAAGCGTTTTAGAAATAATAGATGCATTCTGAACAATAATGTTTCTGTATGTTCATTACTTTTCTGAAAGCGTTTGGAATATTACAGGTACATTCTGAGCACTAATGTTTTTGTAATTTTAGTTTTCTTGAAGTGTTTTGAACACAATGGATATTTTCTGAGCAATTATGTTTTTGTAATTTTAGTAATTTGGAAATGTTTTGAGCATTATAGATGCCTTCCGATGAATGTTGTTTCGGTAATTTCAGTCTTCTTGAAGCGTTTTGAACATTATAGAAGCATTGTGAACAATGAGGTTTCTGTAATTTCAGTCTTCTGGAAGCGCTTTGAATATTACAGATACATTCTGAGCACTGATGTTTTTGTAATTCTCTTCTTCTTGAAGTGTTTTGATCACAAAGATATTTTCTGACCAATTATGTTTTTGTAATTTCAGTATCCCGGAAACGTTTTGAGCATTATAGATACCTTTCGAACAATATTTTTTTTCTGTAATTTCAGTATTCTGGAAACGTTTTGATTATTATAGATGCCTTTCTAATAAGGTTGTTTCTGTAATTGCAGTCTTCTGGAAGCGTTTTGAATATTACAAATGCATTCTGGACTATTATGTTTCTGTAATTTCATTCTCCTTGAAGAGTTTTGAACTTTATAGATGTATTCTGAACAATGATGTTTATGTAATTTCAGTATTCTGAAAGCGTTTTCGGTATTATAGATGCCTTCTGAACAATGATATTTCTGTAATTTCCGTCTTCTGTAAGCGTTTTGAACATTATACAGGCATTCTGACAATGGTGTTTCTGTAATATAAGTCTTCTGGAAGCTTTTTTAATGTTAGATATGCTCTCTAAACAATGGTGTTTCTGTAATTTCAGTCTTCTGGAAGCGTTTTGAACAATATATTGGAATTCAGGATAATGCGGTTTCTGAAATATTAGTATTCTGGAAAGGTTTTGAACAATATAGATGCCTTCTGGGCAATAATGTTTTTGTAATTTCAGTCTTCTGGAAGCATTTTGAACATTATAGATAGTTCTGAACTATGATGTTTCTGTATATTAGTCTTCTGGAAGCGTTTTCAACATTATGGATGAATTCTGGACCATAACATTTCTTTAAGTTCTGTCTTGTGGAAGCGTTTTGAACAACACAGATACATTCTGAACAATAATGTTTCCTTGATTTAGTCTTCTAGGATCGTTTTGAACTATTATATTTCTGTAATTCATGTCTTCCGGAAGTGTTTTGAACATTATACATTCATTCTGAACAATGATTATTATTTAATTTCAGTTTTCTGGAAGCTTTTTGAACATTATAGATGCTTTCTTAAATATTATGTTTCTCTAACGTCAGTCCTCTAGAAGCATTTTAAACATTATAGATGCATTCCAAATAATTATGTTTATGTAATTTTAGTCTTTTAGAAGCGTTTTGAACGTTATAGATACATTCTGAACATTGATGATTTTGAAAGTTTAGTGGGGTGGAAGACTTTTAAATATTATAGGTACATTCTGATCAGAGGCATTTTGGTAGTTTCTGTATTTCGGAAGCGTTTTGAACATTATAGATGCATTCTGAGCCATAATCTCTGTAATTTCCGTCAATTGGAAATGTATTGAACATTATAGAGCTTTCTGAACAATGATGTTTCTTTAATTTCAGTATTTTGGAAGCGTTTTGAACATTATAGAGGTTTTCTGAAAAAACTATTTTTCTGTAATTTCAGTTTTCTCGGAGTGTTTTGAACATTATAGATGCATTCTGAACTATGATGTTTGTGTAATTTCAGTCTTTTGGAAGACTTTTCAGTATTATAGATGCATTTGGGACAATTATATTCCTGTATTGTTAGTCTTATGGAAGTGTTTTGTACATTACAGATAAACTTTAGGCACTGCGGTTTCTGTAATTTCCGTTTTCTGGAAGCGTTATGAACATTATGGATTCTTCCTGAGCAAAGTTCTTTGTGTAATTTTAGTCTTTTGGAAGTGTATTGAACATTATAGATGCTTTCTGAAAAAATCTTTTTTTCTGGAATGACAGTCTTCTGGAAGCGTTTTCAACATTCTAGATGCATTCTGAACAATTATGTTTCGGTAATCACAGTCTTCTGGAGAAATTTTAATGATGTAGATGCATTCTGAACAATGACTTTTCTCTAATTCCAGTCTTCAGGAAGCATTTTCAACAATATAGATGCATTCTGAAAAATGGTGTTTTTGTAATTTCAGTGTTCTGGAAGCGTTTTGAACATTATAGAGGTATTCTGAACAATAATATGTTTGTAATTTAAGTCTTTTCGAACTATATTAAACATTATAGATACATTCTGAACAATGAAATTTCTTTAACCTTAGTCTTCTGAAAGCGCTTTGAACATTATCGAAACAATCTGAACAAAGATATTTCTATATTTTCAGTCTCCTGTAAGTGTTTTGAACGTTATACATGCATTCTGAACTATGGTGTTTTTGTAATTCAAGTCTTCTGGAAATTTGTTTAATGTTAGAGATGCTTTCTGAACATTGATGTTTTCTGTAATTTCAGTCTTCTGGAAGTATTTTGAAAATTATAGATGCATTCTGAATAATGATTTTTCTGTAATTTCAGTTTTTTTGGAAGCGTTTTGAACATTATAGTTGATTTCTGAGCAACGAAGCTTCTCTAACTTAAGTCTTCTAGAAGCATTTTAAACATTATAGCTGCTTCCTGAACAATGATGTTACTGTAATTCCAGTCTTTCGGAAGTTTTCTGAACATTATATATGCCTTTTGAACAATGACATTTCTGTATTTTCAGTCTTCTGTAAGCGTTTTGAACGTTATACATTGATCCTGAACAATGGTGTTTCTTTAATTTAAGTCTTCTGGAAGCTTTTTGAACACTAGATATGCTTTCTGAACAAATTTGTTTCTGTAATTTCAGCCTTCTGGAAGTATTTTAAAAATTATAGATGCATTCTGAACAATATTTTTTCTGCAATTTCAGTTTTCTGGAAGCTTTATGAACAATATAGATGCATTCTGGACATTTATGTATCTGTAATTTAGTGTTCTCTAAGTGTTTTAAATATTATATGTGCAGTAGTTTCAGTCTTCTAGATGCATTTTGAACATTTTAGGTGCATTCTGAATAATTGTGTTTTTCTAATTCCTGTCTACTGGAAGCGTTTTGAACATTATAGATGCATTCTGAACAAAGATGTTTCTGTAATTTCAGTCTTTCTTAAGTGTTTTTAAATTCTTGGATGTATTCTGGACTATGATGTTTCTGTAGTTTTAGTGTTCTTGAAGCGTTAAGAACATCAAATATGCATTCTGAGCAGTGATTTCTTCTGTAATTTCAGTCGTCTGGAAGCGTTTTGAACATTACATATGTATTCTGAACGATGATCTTTCTGTAATTTTTGTCCTCTGACAGCCTTTTGAACGGAATAGATGCATTCTGAACAATGATGTTTCTGTTATTTCAGTTTTCTGGAAGCATTTTGAACATTATAGATACATTCTGTGCAATGATGATTTTTGTTTGTAATTTCAGTCTTCTAGTAGTGTTTTGAACAATATAGTTGCATTCTGAACAATGATCTTTCCGTAATTTCAGTATTTTGGTAATGCTTTGAACATTACAGATGCATTCTTTTAACTGATGTTTTTTGTATTTTCAGTCTTGAAAATTATACATGCTTTCTGAAGAAAGCGGTCTTTATAATTTATGTCGTGTGGAAGAGTTTTTAACAATATAGATGCTTTCTGGGCAATTCTGTCATTTCAGTTTTCTGGAAGCATTTTGAACATTATAAATTGATTCTGAACAATGATGTTTATGTAATTTCTGTCTTCTGGGAGTGTTTTGAACATTATAGAAGCATTCTGAACAATGATGTTTCTTCAATTTCAGTCTTCTGAAAGCGTTTTAAACATTAATTAAAGATGCATTCTGAGCAATGTTGTTTCTGAAATATCAGTCTTCTGGAAGCATTTTGAACATTATAAATGCATTTGAACAATAATGTTTCTGTAATTCCAGTCTTTGAGAAGTGTTTTGGATATTAGAGATGCATTCTGACAAATGATGTTTTCGTATTTTCTGTCTTCTGGAAATGTTTTGAACAAGCATTTTGAGCAAAGATGTTTCGTTAATTTCCGTCTTTTGGAAGCGATTTAGAAATAATAGATGCATTCTGAGTAATGTTTTTGTATCTTTATCCTTTTGGAAGCGTTTTGAGCATTGTAGATGCATTTTGAACAATGATATTACAGTAATTTTAGTCTTCTGGAAGTGTTGTAAACATTATAGATGCATTCTGAATAATGATGTTTCTGTAATTTCAGTTTTCTGGAAGCTTTTTGAACATTATACATGAATTCTTAACAATGACGTTTTTTGTACTATAAGTTTTCTGGAAGTGTTTTGAACATTATATATGCATTCTGAACAATGATATTTTTTTTATTTAAGTTTTCTGGAAAAGTTATGAACATTATACATGAATTCTGAACTATGAAGTTTCCGTAATTTCAGTCTTCTGGAAAGGTTTTAAACCTTATAGATGAATTCTGAACAATGATGTTCTTGTTATTCTAGTCTTTTGGAAGCCTTTTAAACATTATAGATGCATTCTGGACAACAATGTTTCTGTAATTTTAGTAGTCTGAAATCGTTTTTTAATATTACAGATGTATTCTGAGCACTGAGGTTTTGGTAATTTCAGTCTTCTGGAAGCGTTTTGAATATTATGGATGCATTCTGAACAACACTCTTCACGTAATTTTAGTCTTCTGAAAGTATTTCGAACTTTATAGATGTATTTTGAACAATTATGTCTCTGCAATTGCAGTCTTCTAGCAGTGTTTTGATAATTATATATGCATTCTGAACAATTGTCTTTCTGTACTTTCAGTTTTCTGGAAGCGTTTTGAACATCATAGATGCATTCTGAAAATGTATATTTCTGTAATTAAAGTCTTCTTGAACCATTTTTAACATTATAGTTGCAATTCAAACAATGATGTCTCTGTAATATCAGTCTTTTGGGAGCGTTAGGAACGTTATAGATGCATTATTGATAATGAATTTTCTGTAATGTTAGTCCTCATGGTACGTTTTGAACATATTGTAGGCAGTCTGAGCAATGATGTTTCGGAAATTTAATTCATCTGGAAGAGTTTTGAATATTATAGATGCATCTGCACATTGATCTCACTGTAATTTCAGTCATCTGGAAGCGTATTGAACATTTAGATTCATTCTTAAAATTGACGTTTCTATAATTGCAGTTTTCTGGATGCTTTTTTGAACTAAATAGAGGTATTCTGAAGAAGGATGTTTCTATAATTTCAGTGCTTTGAACATCACAGATGCATTTTAACCACAAAGGTTTATGTAATTTCAGTTTTTTCGAAACGTTATGTACATTATAGAAGTTTTGTACATTATACATGATTTCTGAAAAAAAAATGTTTCTGTATTTTCAGTCTTCTGGAAGAGTTTTTAACATTATAGATGCATTCTGAACAATGGTGTTTCTGGAATTATAGTCTTCTGGAAGTGTTTTGAGCATTATAAATGCATTCTGAACAATAATATATCTTTAATTTCAGTCTTCTGGAATCGTTTTGAACATAATACATGCTTTTTGAACTAAGAGTTACCTGTAATTTCAGTCTTCTGGATGCTTTTTGAACACTATAGATGCTTTTCGAGCAATGATGTTTTTGTACTTTCAGTATTCCAGAAGCATTTTGAGCATTATAGATGCTTCTGAACAATGTAATTTTAGTCTTTTAAAAGCATTTTGAACATTATAGATGCCCTCTGAACAATGACGTTTCTCTAATTCATGTCTTCTGGAAGCGTTTTGATCTTTATAGATTCCTTCTGAAAAATGATGTTTCTGTAATTTCAGTCTTCTGGAAGCGTATTAAACAATATTTCAGCATTATGAACATTGATATTTCTGTAGTTTCAGTCTTCCGGATTCCTTTTGAACATTTTTGATGCATTCTGAACAATGAGGTTTCTGTAAATTCAGTCTTTTTGAAGAGTTTTTAAGGAGATAGATGCATTCCGGACTATGAGGTTTCTGTAATTTTAGTCTTCTGGGAGCGTTTTGAACATTATACATGCTTTTTGAACTAAGAGTTACCTGTAATTTCAGTCTTCTGGAAGATTTTTGAACACTATAGATGCTTTCCGAGTAATGATGTTTTTGTAATTTCATTATTCCAGAAGCATTTTGAGCATTATAGATGCTTCTGAACAATGTGATTTTAGTCTTTTAAAAGCATTTTGAACATTATTGATGCATTCTGAACAATGACGTTTCTGTAATTCATGTCTTCTGGAAGCATTTTGAACTTTATAGATTCCTTCTGAAAAATGATGTTTCTGTAATTTCAGTCTTCTGGAAGCGTATTAAACAATATTTCAGCATTATGAACAATGATATTTCTGTAGTTTCAGTCTTCGGGATTCCTTTTGAACATTTTTGATGCATTCTTAAGAATGAGGTCTCTGTAAATTCAGTCTTTTTGAAGAGTGTTTAAGGAGATGGATGCATTCCGGACTATGAGGTTTCTGTAATTTTAGTCTTCTGGGAGCGTTCTGAATCTTATAAATTCATTCTGAACAATGATCTTTCTGTAATTTAAGTTATATGAAAACCTTTAAAACGTTATAGATGCATTCTGAACAATGATATTTCTGTAATTTTAGTTTTTTTGAAGCGTTTCAAACATAACAGATACATTCGGAATAATTATGTGCCTGTATATTCAGTCTTATGGAAGCGTTTTGAACATTAAATATGTATTCTGAACAATATTGTTCTGTGACTTTAGTATTCTGGAAACGTTTTAAACATTATAGAGCAGTGACTCTTAAACCGGGGGCGCAAGCAGGGATGCTAGATGGTGCATTTTATTTATTTATTTTTTTTTTTGTAATATTAATTGCAAAATAGTCAAAAACATCATCACTGGTTCCATATTTTTTTTTCTTATTATTATTATCCCAAAAAATGCCAAAAACTCAAGAAATAAATGCCAAAAGTTATCAAAGTGACACTTGTGGCTAACCCTTAGATGAGAGTGGTCAGAGAAATGTTTCCTCAGGAACTGAACGCGACTCATATCACCTTATTGCTCATCTCACCTGCTCTTATAATAACAAAGGGTCGCAGAAGTCTTGCTTAGTCAGTCAAACGAAGTAGTGGGGACATTCAAGTCCTGCATAATATATTTCAAATATTATCAAGTACTGGTAATTACTACATTACTTTTAATGTATTTACTGTACTTCTGATTAGGAAGTATTCTTTTTCTTTTTTGTTTACTGTATGTTCATTCATTCCTTTGTAGCTGTTTTACTATTTTAGATAGGTTATGTGCAGTATCAAAATTCTAAATGTGTGTGTAACACATGAACAAACAGAAAGATTCGTTCATATCATAGTATGACTTACCAGCTTATGCGAATGTATTGTACGTTATCATTATTTTACCTTCATGATATATTTATTTCATTTGATATACCTATAACTAGGGTGTTCCTTTATTTCATGTAGGAAAAGGGGAATTATAATAAAATTATGCATATGCATTTTGCATATAGGCCAGAGTGACCAGATTTTAGAAATTGAAATATGTGGCATTACACAACACACGCACACAATATATATATATATATATATATATATATATATATATATATATATATATATATATATATATATATATATATATATATATATATATATATATATATATATATATATATATATAATAGAAGTCATATGGGTAGACTTCCAAACTCACTTGTTTCTTATTACGAGTGTATAAGATTGTTGATTATGATCAAATGTATCTTCTTAAAGCTGGTTGCAGACAATCGAAGCACCAATAGCAGGATAATTGGAGGACAGGAACAATAAACTATGTTATAAACAAAACTTTAATCTTACGTTAAATAAAGTAATGAAAAAGCACTTCAAAACAACAATAATAAGCAATGCAAAGTGAATGGGTGAGTAAGGTAGATGAATCTCGTGGTGAGAACAATGTATTCTAACAAAATCAATAAATTTGGGGTTACCTTATAACATGTAAGGTAAGAAAACAGGGATGATTTACAGCAGGAAGGTGAGTGTAAACAAAAGATAATGAGAAGAATGGAATGAAGATGGCGCTGAAATAAGGTGATGTATTTACAAAGAAAATGGAAAAATAAACATTAGACAAATCAGATGTGTTAGCATATGTACAACATATGGGGATATCACAGTCTCCCCTTGTTTTTGTTTTTTTCCATTTCCCGAGGATCAACCGAGGTTATCCTTGATAATGAGTCTGCCACAATGTTTTCTCGTCCTGATATGGCGATTACTTGGATATTATGTGCAGATAGTATGTATGACCATCTTAAAAGATTAGGGTTGAGAGTAGTGGACCTATGGAGATGCGACAGAGGAGAGTGGTCGCTGTAGACGTAGATCGTGTCTTGTCCATCAACATAAATCTCGTATCTCTGGATGGTAGCTACGATGGCGAATAGTTTTTTCTCCACAGTGGGCCAATTTAGTTGGGAACCCATAAATCGTCCACTGGAATAAGAGACTGGTAACAGATCAGCTAGTGGGGGCAGGTTTCCTGTTATGGCTGTTATTGGAGCAGGATGCTGTAATAAAATGCCCCATATCCAAGATCACTAGCGTCTGTTTGGAGATAGAATGGTTTGGTGAGGTCAGGTGCCATTAATATAGGAGGAGATGACAAGTAAGTTTTTAGCTGGTTAAATATTTGATCATGTTGTTGGCTCCAAGAAAAATTTACTTTTGAAGAAGTTAAAGCAAATAGTGGTCCTGTGAATGGTGAGAAATTTGGACTGAACTTAGAGTAATATCCTACCATACCTAGAAATCTTTTTAATTCCTGTTTGGTAGTTGAAACAGGATAAGAAGTTATGGCGCTAATATTTGCATCATGGGGTAATACTTTACCACTGCCAACTCGATGACCAAGGTAAGATACCTGACCTTTGCAGAAATTACTTTTTGCTAAGTTGATCGTTAATCCATGTTGTTTCAACCTTGAGAAAACTTCTTTTATCTTTTGAATATGGTTTACCCATGTGTCAGAGGCAATAATGATGTCATCTAAATATACAAATACTTTTTCCAAGTCCTGTAAAATTATAGACATTACTCTTTGGAAGGTGGCAGGTGCGTTGGCTAATCCGAATGGCATTACGTTATAACTAAATAAGCCAAATGGAGTGATAAATGAAGAAATTTCCTTTGCCGTTTCTGTTAATTTAATTTGGTAATAACCCTTCAACAAATCTATTTGGGTTAAGTAGGTCGAATTACTTACTTGGTCAATGATATCTTGTATTCTTGGTAGAGGATACGAATCTTTAACTGTTAAATTATTAATTTTTCTGTAATCGGTACAAAGACGAAATTTACCATTTTTCTTTCCTACAAGGAGACATGGGGAAGCCCATGGTGACGCACTGGGTTCTGCCAATCCTTCTCTTATCGAGTAGTTCACTTCTTCTTTCATGATACCCAATTTCTTCTGTAATGTTCGATAGAAAGCTTGTTTAATGGGTGCAGCACCTGGTTGTAGTTTGATGTCATGATCTAGCATGGTTCATCTGCCTGGTTTATCTGAAGTTATACTAGGAAATTCATGAAATAAAGCTACTAAAGATTTTACATTTTGATGCATATAAGGGTTGTAGATAGTCTGATAAGTTTTCCAAGATCTTTGAGTTTTGAGAATCCTGCCAAGATGCAGTTATTGGATCATCTGTAAATTGATCCATAGGACAATCTATGAATGGTATGGAACTAGTAATCATTACCGTTTTACTTTCAGCTGTTGAGGGAGACAAATAGGCCTTTAAGAGGTTTATGTGGACTAATTGAGTAGACTTACGCTTATCTGGAGTAGCGATTATATAGTTGGTTGGCGAGATATGTTGAATGATGGTATAAGGTCCCTGGTATTTCTCTCGTAGGGGAGAGCCTGCAATCGGATGGTATAGCAGCACTGCATCTCCTACTTTGAAACTTCTGGTTTTAGCCTTTTTATCATAGTTAATCTTCATCTTCTCTTGAGCCGTTATCAAGTTAGTTTTGGCAATGGAGTGAAGATCTGAAAGTTTCCTATTGAGTTCTGAAATATATTGGGAAAGAGGTACCTCATTATCTCCCAACTTCAGGATGCGTTCTTTGACTGAACTGAGGATAGTTCATGGCCGTCGACCGAAGAGTAGTTCAAAAGGTGACATACCAGTAGACTGATTTCGAACTCCTCGTATGACGTACATGATCAGTTCCAAATCGCAATCCCACTCGTTACCTGAACTATGGATGTATTTCTGGAGAAGATTTTTAATGGTCTGGTGAGGGCGTTCTAATGCTCCATTGGTCTGTGGATGGTAAGCTGAGGAAGATACTTGGGTTATATGGTAATCTTTCATAGCTGTTTTAAATGCATGACTCATGAAATTGGTTCCTTGATCACATTGTAGTTCAGTTGGAAATCCTACAACAGTAAATATGGACACTAGTGACTTTAGGATGTTCTTGGCTGAAATGTTTCTTAAAGGTACTGCAAATGGATAACGGGTAGTTGGGCATAAGGCCGTAAGCAAGTATTCATGTCCCCTTTTTGTCTTAGGCAAAGGGCCTACACAATCTTCTATGATCTTACTGAAAGGTTCTTTAGGCACAAGTATAGGTTTTAATGGTGCAACTGGTACTTTCACATTAGGACTACTTACTTTTTGACATGTTTTACATGTTTTTACATACTCTTTAATGTCATTCTTCATGTTTGGCCAATAAAAGTCTTGACTGATGCGTTCATATGTTTTAGTGATACCAAGATGAGAGTCAGCAGAGTGAGACAATTCTAGGATCAGAGGTCTTATATCCTTAGGAACAACTACCTGGAATAGATCCTTCCAGGTTTCTAGATGACCGTTCTTGCTGGACCTGAATTTTCTCATTAGTACATTATTATTAATATAAAAATAAGAACACTTGTTGGTATCCTTTGGTTTCACTTGGTTGAAACACTGCTGTAGAGTGACATCTTTCCTTTGTTGATAGCTAAAGGAATCAGGCTGTATCTTGTATGTACTCATCAACTCGTTGAAATCCATAGGTTCAGAGACTGGCAACGGGTTTGATGATGATTCAGTAGGGGTGTCCTTTTTACTGCTTCGTGTCACTGCTAAGCATTCCTCCTGTACAACATCACCTGGAGATACTGCTATTAAGTTTGTTAAGACAACAGAGTTAGCTATGTCATTACCCAGGATTACATCTACATTCTTGCATGGTAACAGTTCTGGATTTACAGCTACTTCAGTAGTTCCGGAGAAATAAGGACAATGAAGGTTTACATTAATGAGAGGCAACATAGACTTACTGGTTAGATCATTAACTGCAACATACCTGTGTGTTTCACCTTTAGATCGTATTACTTTAGGAGAGACGATCGTTTGAGAGGATCCAGTGTCTCTGAGTATGGTTACAGGTTTACTATTTATTTTGCCTGAGCAAGTGAAGGGTGCAAACGCTTGGGACTCGTGTGATGCACAATGGAAGGTCTTTTTCTTCTCCATCTTAGGTTTTGGTTCCTGTTTGGGCAGATTCATTTGCTTAGGAGAGAATTGAGGGGGATTAGGTTTTCTCTTTAAGTATGAAGCTGCACAATGTGGATCAGGACATTCTGAAATATGATGTCCTTCTTGTTTGCGGTATGTACAAGTTTCCTTAGGTCTAGTTTCTCTATATGGGGTTTTACCTACTTTATGAATAAGAGCATAGTCATCTGCCTTTAAAGCGGCTTTCTTAGGGTCAGATTCATTCTGCTCTCTTAGATACACATTAATGCCACCTGGTATTTTCCTTAAGAACTCCTCCATTATTATTAAATCTTTCAACTGCTCAAAAGTTTTGACATCTACTTTGTCTACCCACTTCTGAAACTGTTTAATCTTTCCATTTAAAAATTCTAAAAAGGTCTGCTGAACTTGCTTGTGACTATTACAAAATATTTGCCTATATCCTTCCGCAGTAATAGAATAAGCATCAAGGATTGCCTGTTTAATTATGAAATAATCATGTTCCTCTAACATAGTGGCACATACAGATAATGCTTTACCTTTAAATGAGTTCCGGATGATCAAATACCATTTGTCCTGAGGCCAATTGAGATTCTTGGCTGTGTCTTCGAACACAGAAAGTAGTTATCAGGTTCCCGTTCTTCAAATGTGGGAATCAATTTCTGCACCTTACCCAAATCAAAGGGTTCGGGAATTAGCTTACCTTCTTCCTTTTCTTTCAGTCTTATAAATGCCAGATCCCGTTCTGTTAATGTGGCCGCTTCTCTCTCAATCTGCAGCCTAACACGGAGAGCTTTGTTTTTCTGTTCACTTTCTTTTTCTTGTTGCTCCAAAGCAGTTGCAGCAGCTTCCACAGCAGTTTCCACCTTGATACGTTCTAGCGGCAGCAGCCGTGCGCTCAGCAGCAGCGGCTTTCCTCTCTTCTAACTCAGCGGCGGCAGTTGTGGCTCGTTCAGCAGCAGCGGCTTTCCTTTCTTCTACCTCAGCGGCGGCAGTTGCGGCTCGTTCAGCAGCAGCGGCTCTTTCTCGTTCTGTGGCAACTTTCTCTCGTTCTACCAGAGTTGCGGCAGTTGCGGCTCTTTCAGCAGCAGCGGCTTTCCTCTCTTCTACCTCAGCGGCGGCAATTGCGGCTCATATCTTCATCTTTTCCAACTCCAGCTGCAGACTTATTTTATTCAAGTCACCATTTGGATTGGTAACGGTTAGAGCTCGAACGTCAGCCAATTCTTCTTCTGGAACAATATCTTCATCTACAAGGAAGTTCAAAATATGACTGAGAATTACACATTTTACGGCAGTTGCGGGAACCTGTACATCATAATGGCGAGCTAGAATCTTTAGGTCAGTTTTTGTGACAACTGTGAGAGATTCCACATGATCCCGTGGTGATACAATAAATTGTTGCAAGTTGAAAGGCATTTTGAATGTCGCCCGTGGCGCAAGATAAGTACAAACTAAAATAAATATCCAAACTTTATAAGAATAAGTATAAGATCATACGATCGCAAAGTAATCTTTCGATCACAGAAATACAAAATAACGATCACAAAATTACAAAATTATATGATTAAATCACATTACACAAAAATAGCTTAAATACAAAATTGAGTCTCGCGAAACTTACGATACTATAAAACTTTTATTCACCGTTAACAACTGAACAATGTTTTTTTTTTACCCTCGAGATCTTGAACACGCGGCTAACTACTTCATAACTACTCAAACGACACGCTTAACATCACAAACTTTTACAACAATTTTACCGAATCAGTAAACAAGACTTTAAAACGCAAAGGTATTTTTTTACTTTTAACATACCTAATTAGCACGTTCTAGTTTACATTTCCTTTTAATTTATACCAGCTTAATTCGATAACTTTACAATGTTACCTTTTAATTTATATAAATACTATATTATTCTCGTTATGATAAAGTATCTAGTTAATAGTCAACACCTAGTTTAAAGTAATTGATTATCAGAATAATGCGCAAACTGGACAAAATACTTACTATGCGCTTTATAGATATAACAGGAGTAATTTAACACAAGTATTTAAATATTCATTTACCGACACGTAAATGTTATTTGTACACCAAAATAGTACTTTTAACACCAAAAAAATATACAAGTTAATTTCCTGACTAGAGATTACGAAAATCTCTGAAATTGGAAATTGGCTAATTTCACTTACGAAATTTATATAACAAAATAAATCACTTTAAAATGAAATAGAGATGGAGGAAATTTCACTTATAATGAAACTTAATTTAATAAATCATATATAATGAAATTTGACTTATTTCCTAAATATCACTTTTGAATGGCGATTTTAAGAAATGGCAAAATTTTAGGGCTTCAGATTTTTTTTTTTTGAGAAATCTCTGGGATACGAGATTTGAGTAGGCAAAACTTTAAAAGCTACCTACTGGGGGCATCTTCAATTAATAAGGGTGGTGTAGAAGCTGGACAATCAGCATACCTAAGTCTTAACTATATTGAGCGTGACTTGTTCCTCTTACAACCAAAAGACTACCCAGACATATATTATACATAAATGTCTAATGAGAGGGAGACGAGACATCTACCTTAGCTTGGAATTATTACTGTCGTCCTTTATCCTTGGTACGCCACAACACAACACTCGATACTGTTCATAATCACTAGAACTGTTCTTTCACGATTCAATCACTTGATATAAATTTGATGAATCATATCGCACATCAGATCCCGGACAGGCCCCCAACTATTATGTGACGAACCACTGTGCAAACAATTACCCCTTTACAATGGGCGGTAGTTCTCTTCACACAATAAAATAGAAGTCATATGGGTAGACTTCCAAATTCACTTGTTTCTTATTACGAGTGTATAAGGTTGTTGATTATGATCAAATGTATCTTCTTAAAGCTGGTTGCAGACAATCAAAGCACCAATAGCAGGATAATTGGAGGACAGGAACAATAAACTATGTTATAAACAAAACTTTAATCTTACGTTAAATAAAATAATGAAAAAGCACTTCAAAACAACAATAATAAGCAATGCAAAGTGAATGGGTGAGTAAGGTAGATGAATCTCGTGGTGAGAACAATGTATTCTAACAAAATCAATAAATTTGGGGTTACCTTATAACATGTAAGGTAAGAAAACAGGGATGATTTACAGCAGGAAGGTGAGTGTAAACAAAAGATAATGAGAAGAATGGAATGAAGATGGCGCTGAAATAAGGTGATGTATTTACAAAGAAAATGGAAAAATAAACATTAGACAAATCAGATATGTTAGCATATGTACAACATATGGGGATATCACAATATATATATATATATATATATATATATATATATATATATATATATATATATATATATATATATATATATATATATATATATATATATATATATATATATATATATATATATACATATATATATATATATATATATATATATATATATATATATATATATATATATATATATATATATATATATATTAGGAGAATCAGGAGAATCGTTAAAGAGACAACGCTCTCGACTCTCCTACTGTACTGTAAATAGTGCGCCAGATCGCCACCGCGAGGCGACACCAAACCATTCTTTCTCTCGTAACTTCGTTGACCGGTGTTATCCCGTGCTATTTTGGAGTTGTTTGGTCGCTATGATGTCTTCACCAGCCTCATCAGCTTCTGGAAAGTTAAGTAATATCTTTGAATTGTGTGAATGTAAGCTCTTGCCAGTTTTGCTTTCGATTGAGATCGTAATTAACGTAACGAGCTTTTGCCAGCCGGATGGCGTTATGGACTCAGTCGTTCTTTCTGTAAATTTAGTTAGCCAGAACGACCCTTTCCCAGCATTATTTGCTTTAATAACTTTAGCTATTTAGAATTTTAGCTAGGGATTTTTACATTATGTCATTGTTGTAGTGGATTTGGCTATTTATTTCGAGCCTCAGGAGTGCTAGGCTTCCTTGCCTAGGCACCTACACACTTCATGCATGATATAACCTTCCTGGTAAAGTTTTATTGAAGCTCAGGCAATATTTTACACATTTATGATATTACTGCCTTATGTTTACCTCTTCCAAGATAGTATACAGAGAGTTTTGGTGAACGATTCTCAATGCTCCTAGGCTACTAGCCTAGGGGCTTTAGTATACTTTCATATATGTCCCCATTGCTCTTGTATTGTCTTTTAAGGGGAGACTGACACCTCCTATACCTTTTAAGTCAATACTAATCTCCTAGGAGATTTAAGAGCAATCCCCCTTCCCTCTGATTACCATAGGCTATTCTCAGTTTACTTTGCTGCGAACCGAGTTCTAGCAAAGTTTTACTGAGATGTTCCGTTTTCTTTCTCTTAACCACTGAGTCGGTTTTGAGTTTGGAACGGGACATCAGAGTAATAAGTCTGTGTTAGGCATCTTACTGTCTTGGCGAAATGATTTCCCATATCAGGTTAAGCTGCTTTTACAGGAGGCTAGACCTCCCTAGACCATACGTGGAGGGTTTTGTATGACAATTCCCCCTTCCTCGGCCTAGCAGACAGTCCTGTGCTGGTAGATCTTAAACCGAAGAAATGACTTTTCACTGCCTAAGCTCTCTGGTACGAGGTTCTGTTCTCTTGTGAGATTGTGTCCTGTGGGCAGCTCTCTCACTTGACTAACCCAACCTGGGGAAATGATTTCTCCTACCTGAGGTTACTCCATGAGACCAGAATCCCTTAAGTTGGGTGGTGCCTTCGGGCCTTACCTTCCCCACTGACTCTTTCTTGTTGGATGAGCCAACACCCTCCTGGCCGTCGTTCTACATTTGACCCTAAGGGTTATTTGTAGAACTGGCCTGAGGTTCCCTGTCTGCCGCCGGCCGAGCCGGCTGCCGGCAGGTATCCTCGTATTCTTTAGAGTGTTCTTCAGTCCTCCCTTGGACTGCCTTCCATAGCCCATATGAATGGATATGGTTGCGTGGAAGCCCGAATATAATTCCCCCTTCCACTTGAACCCTCATTCTGGATGTAGGCCGGCAAGGCTGAGCTCCTGTCTTCCTCCATCCTCTCTTTTTCTCTACCTTTCATTTTACTGGGCCATGTCAATTGTCTGCTGGCCGGCAGTTGCTCTGACGCCGCTGACTATGGGCGTCGCTGATCGACATCCCAACGACAATAGACATACTGGGACCGGCTGCCAGCTACTGAGTTGCCGGCTGGCAGCCGGCCACCCATAACTTGGACATTTGCCGCCGGCTGCCGCCGGGTCCTACTTGATGGAAGGATCCTCAGCTGCCGGCCGGCAGAGTCGTTGCCGGCGGCCTGCCGCCCATTACTTTGAAGACAGTAACTGCCTTCAACAGCCCAGAATAGACCGGCATATGCCGGCTTACCCGGCAGATGCCGGCAGGTCCGGCATGTGCCGGAAGGCCTAGCAGGACTGGCAGCATGCTGCCGACAGTCAGTGCTGTAGCCCAAAAGTTTTTTCCAACCTACAAGGTGCTTCATGGGCAGCCTATTGTGAGACCATCACACATAAGAGAGCGATTCTCTCTTCCTTTAATGGTTATTAACCATTATTGTCTTTAATCCCCAATATTGAACCTGGAAGATTGTGTCAAGAAGACACTATATCAAAGGATATCATCTTCCCCTTAAATTCTTAAGAATTCTGCATTCAATATTGGAGGAGGTCATAGCAATTGGCTGGACAGGAAACACATGTAGGTGTCTTTTCAATCTCTAGCTTACCCTATCCAAACTAATATTATTAATAATATGCATGATGAAATATGAGAATTTCACCGAATACTTACATGCTTTTCTTTCTTTACAGGAGGAGCATCCCGAGTACGGGAACAACTTTTGCAGGGTCCGTATTAAAGAACTTCTACGGCCATGACATATGCAGGGCCCATGCTCGCTGCGAAATCACCAAGGGGGCTCTCAAGTACTGGGACCCACAGGTATGTACCGTTTGTGAAAAACTGATTAAAGAGGCTTTTGACGACCAAAAGTCTACTGAGTCAAGGGACGCAGCAAGGGAGATGCTGCGAAAATGGGTCAGGGGCTTCCAGAAGAACACCTCTGGCCCATACCTTCCTAATGAAAAGATGAGGGCTTGTCTTTTCCCTAGGGCATCTTCGGATGCGGTTATTCCCCAGGCTCAACCTGAGATTCCCCTTGTTCAGATTCCGGTAGAATCTGAAGTTTCGGATGCCTTGGAGAGCATCCAATTAGAGGACAACATGTCAGTTGTCTCGTAGGAGACTGAGAACAATCTCCTAGTGGAGGAACTGGATCAGGCGGATGACGTTCCACCTGAGGCCGAAGTCGAGAAAGCCGAAACGATTTCGGTATCATCAGCCACGGTGACTGAGCCGGTGCCTTTGACTTCTTCCGCTGCAACCCAGTTAGATTCCATCACGAGTATGTTGCACTCGCTGTTGTCCATGGTGCAGGACATTCAGAAGAAATCGTCCGAGTAATAGGCTTCTCTTCGGACGGAAATGCATCAGCTGGACGCAACACGTTTAGCCCCAAAGAAGCTAAACGTCAAGGATCTCCCCGCCTTCTCTGACGTCAACCCTTTGAGGTACGCAGAGCATATGCCTATGCCGGGGGGGGAAGATCTTCCTCTCAGAAAAACTGGGTACTGTCCCAGTGGAGGAAATTAAGTTCTGGCCCAGCAAAGGGGCCTACCCGGATTGCTATGTCCGTCTAAAGACGGAATCTGCATCCAAAGAGGAGACAGAGCCAAAGGAAACCATCGTCCTTGAACTCTCTAAGGCCCAGGCCTTATATACAACCACCTTGAAGGAGAGGGCCTTTACTAGCTCCAAGGTGCCGGCTCTCAGCAAGAAACACCCGTCCTTCATTGCTGACCCCAAACCTGCCTTTCCCTTTATGGACAAAGGACTTAAGGCAGCCTTAAAGGCAGCTGAGGCAGGGAAACCATGCCCTACACTGGAAGAGTGTAGACCTTTCTCCCTTGCCTTCCCATCAGACGATGCAGACTGAAAGGATGTTCATAACACCTTCACAGTTGGGAAGCTGAAGGCAGATATTGCCGGATGACAGTTCGGCGAAGACCTCCCGAAGCTGTCAGATTTTCTCCTGCGCAGAGAACAGGAGACAAAAGAACGTGTTGCTGCTTCCTTGTCTCTGCAGACCGGCCTAGAGACTATGGCAAGCGTCCCGGATACCCCAGACATGTACATGGTCTTCGCCAAATCTCATTTGGCAACAGTCACCAAGGACCTGTACAACTGCATTAAAGCCTGAAGGGCTTGCAGAGAGTTCGTGTTCGCCTCGGCTGCGGTGAGACACGAACCAAGGAAGCTGATAGCTTCCAACATCTGGGAAAAAGACCTCTTCCCAAGCGAAGTGGTCAAAGAGGTCGTGAATAAAGCCGCTACAGAGAACAGAAACCTTCTCTCTAAATAGGGCTTGTCCTCTAAAAGAAAATCTTCAGCTGATGAGGGTCCCCAGCCAAAGAATAAATCGAAACGACCAAGAGTGCCTTTTCGGCCTAAACAACAGCAACAGCTTCCCGTGGCCTCCTTGTCCCAGACGGTGGCACAACCACCCACCACCTTCCAACTGGTGCCCCAAACGCTGGCGACCCAGTCGCCTGTGTTCACCCTAGTTTTTGAAAGGCAATCGACAACCTTTCGGCCGAAGTCTCGAGGTTCCTTTCTAGGATCCTCCAGACGCCCCTTCAGAGGTAAGGGCAACAAAGGTGGACGTGGCCAAGGAGGTAAATCCTCCACCCAGCACTCAAAGTGAGATGCTACCGGTAGGAGGGACACTTTTCCTCTTCCGGGATCGTTGGACCTTCGATCCCTGGGCCCACAGCCTAATCAAGAACGGACTAAGGTGGAGTTGGAGCTCAACTCTACCAAACTTCCCTCAATTCTTCTAACACTCAACCCCCATATTGGAAGAATATGTTCAGGAACTTTTGAACAAAAGAGTTATAAGGAAGGCGAAGTCCGTCAGATTCCATGGAAGGCTATTTTGTGTTTCGAAGAAGGACTCGTAAAAGCTCAGAGTCATTCTGGACTTGTCACCACTCAACAAGTTCATAGTGAACTACAAGTTCAAAATGCTGACGCTTCAACACATCAGGACCCTTTTGCCCAAACGGGCATACCCAGTCTCCATAGACATGACAGATGCGTACTGGCACGTACCAATCAGCCGTCAAGTTTCCCCCTACCTGGGATTCAAACTACAAAAAAGAAAGTACGTTTTCAGAGCCATGCCCTTCGGTCTGAACATAGCTCCAAGGGTATTTACCAAGCTTGCGAATGCAGTCATTCATCAACTACGCCTAAAAGGAATCCAGGTGGTAGCCTACCTGGACGACTGGCTGGTGTGGGCAGCATCCAAGGAAGAGTGCAGGCAAGCCTCCAAGGAAGTGATCTGGTTCCTGGAACACTTATGATTCAAGATCAACTTAGGAAAGTCTCGTCTATCTCCAGCTCAAAAGTTCCAGTGGCTCGGTGTCCACTGGGATTTACAGTCACACAGTCTTTCCATTCCTTCAAAGAAGAGGAAAGAGATAGCAGGATCTGTCAAGAGACTTCTTCCATCCGAGAGGATATCAAGAAGGCAACAGAAGAGAGTGTTGGGGTCCCTCCAGTTTGCCTCAGTGACAGATCCAATATTGAAAGCTCAATTAAAAGATGCATCAGGAGTTTGGAGAAACTACGCATCAAACGCTCAAAGAGATCTACAAAAACCGATTCCAAATCGTCTGCGATCACAACTCAAACCATGGTCGGAAGATAAGAACCTGAAGAGCAAGGCACCTCTGAAACCACCTCCACCGGCAGTTACCGTTCACACAGACGCCTCAAAAGAGGGTTGGGGAGGTCACTCTCATCATCGGAGAGTCCAGGGAACCTGGTCTCCCCTCTTCAAGACTTTCCACATCAATTTTCTGGAAGCCATGGCCGTTCTTTTCTCTCAGAAGAAACTAGAACTTCGCTGCTCAATCCACATCCGTCTGGTTTTAGACAGTGAAGTTGTAATGAGATGCCTAAATTGACAAGGCTCGAATTCGCTTCACATAAATCAAGTGATACTGGCCATCCTCCGTCTAGCGAAGAAGAGATGGCACTTGTCAGCAGTCCACCTTCAAGGGTTCCGCAATGTGACAGTGGACGCTCTATCCAGGGTCAACCCGATAGAGTCAGAATGGTCCCTAGACGCAAAATCATTTTCCTTCATATTACCCAAAGTCCCAGGACTGCAGATAGACCTCTTCGCAACGAGCGACAATAAGAAGCTACCCCGGTATGTAGCCCCGTACGAGGATCCTCTAGCGGAAGCGACAGACACAATGTCCATAGATTGGAACAGGTGGTCCAAGATCTACCTGTTCCCTCCAACCAACCTTGTGCTGAAAGTCTCCGAAAAAACTGAGATCCTTTCGAGGGATAGCAGCAATAGTGGCCCACAACTGGCCCAATAGTGTTTGGTTCCCTTTGATAACGGAACTACGCCTGAAGCTGATGCCGTTGCCGGACCCGGTTCTGACTCAGCAAGTGCAGAAATTGACTGTCTCAGCTTCATCAGAGAAAACCCAGAACCTTCATCTCATGATTTTCTCGCCCTAGCGGTCAAGAGACGGTTCGGGATTTCTAGGGACAGTATTAACTTCTTAGAAGAATACAAGTCAAAGTCAACAATATGACGATATGAGTCTTCCTGGAAGAAATGGGTGGCCTTTGTCAAGGCGAAGAAACCTAAGGAGATTTCTAAGGATTTCTGCTTGTCCTTCTTCCTCCATCTTCATGAACAAGGTTTAGCAGCCAACATGATTACTACATGTAAATCTGCCCTAGCCAGACCAATACTATATGACTTCCAGGTAGACTTTTCTAATGAAATCTTCATCAAGATTCCAAAAGCCTGCGCTAAACTTCAGCCTGCAGCTCCTCCGAAGCCCATTTCATGGTCTTTGGATAAGGTTCTCCACTTAGCATCAACTCTGAACAATGAGGATTGCTCGCTGAAAGACTTGACTCAAAAGGTGATATTCTTATTTGCACTAGCCTCAGGAGCCAGAGTTAGCGAAATAGTGGCCCTCTCGAGGGAGGATGGCCACATTTAGTTCACAGACGCCGGAGAACTGAACCTCTTTCCGGACCCGACATTTCTCGCCAAGAACGAGCTGCCCACTAAGAGATGGGGTTCCTGGAGAATCTGGCCTCTGAAGGAAGAAGCATTCCTCTGCCCAGTGGAATGCCTAAAGGTCTATCTTCATAGAACTTCAGACTTTAAGGAAGGTCAGCTTTTCAGGGGAGTGACGTCTGGTTCAACATTATCCTTGAAACAGTTAAGGACAAAAATCACCTATTTTATACGCAGAGCGGATCCAGACAGGTCCTGATCCGAGAAAAGTTGCCTCGTCTCTGAATTTCTTTCAGACGATTTTGTTTGAAAGCCTTCGTGCTTATACTGGATGGAAACCATCCAGAGTTTTCTTCAAACACTATGCGAAGCAATTACAGGGAATAAAATTTCATGTGGTGGCGGCAGGCAGTGTTATCAAACCTGCCGCTTGATTACTACGAAGAACAGTGCACTAATTGGGACTTTTAGTGAAGGGTGTACATGATAGACTCGTAAGACATATCATGTTGAGTATTGTGTTTAGTGATAATACTAGAGACTGTTCTCTCTACACAGGTGACATTAAACATAATAGACTGACACAGGTGCCAGGCATACTTATATGCAGAGTGTTCCTAGTAACAACAGAATACATAGTAAAATTTTATATTTCCTTTAGAGTGGCTAATGTTTTCCTTTTCAGGTGAAACTTATTTTAATTCTGTTATTACTATTTATGCTTTTATGGAGAATTGTTCTGCATAGGATGTAATTGAATACAACCATGATTTCTATTTTTGTAATAAACAATAGAAGGAATCTTTGCGTCTCTTTCGCCACAAACATTCTAGATTAGAAATAAAGTCAGAGCATCCTTGATTCTTTTAATATTTAAGAAAATATTGGGGAACTAAGGTTAAGACTGTTCCAAGCAAACAGGTAAGAACTGATTGTACTAAACTGTTTATTTTACTAAACTAAGGTTTCCTACATGTATATAAACCTGTCTGTCTCTTTTCAGCCAGACTTGGGAGGTATCAGTAACCTATACAGATATATACCATCTAAGTACAAACTATCCCTTATGTATAAGATGACACTAATATACAATATGTTTGTTAGATTGTTCCTTGAACTCACAATCCTCGGGTTTTTTCCTAGAGTCAACCCAAACTCTTCCCTGTAGGGGGCAGGAAGAGCTGATTTTGAAGTGAAGCGAAAAATCTATTTTTGGGTTAGGTAGCCATGTTGTCCTGATGGACCCACCCTCTTTTTGACAAAAGGATAATGGATCCCTCCCTATGGTACTGTATCTGGAACACCTACAAAGCTACAAAGAATGGCTTGGTGGTGCCTCGCGGTGGCGATCCGGCGCACTATTAGTGTTGTAAATGGCTCTGAGACGTGTCAAGAATACGTCCTCTGATTACGTGATATCCAATTTTAAGGGATATTTGCTCCAGGAGTTAGAATTCTGGATACCTTTGCTAAATTCTCTGGGATGTATCACTCTAGTCAAATATAACCTAAGAAGCTACTAATGAAGGAACTTCAATCAGGACGACATGGCTACCTCACCCAAAAATAGATTTTTCGCTTCACTTCAAAATCCCTATATATATATATATATATATATATATATATATATATATATATATATATATATATATATATATATATATATATATATATATATATATATGCATTATGTAAGAAAAAGTTTACATATAAACATACAAACACACAAACAAACACACACACAAATCAAAACATACATACACTCTCTCAGCAAATCTAAATAGTGCGGATGGCCCAGATTAGTAGTACAACATAAACCCCTCTACCAAGTTATGTATCCCCACGCAGAAAATATATTACTATATAAAGTAT
>NC_090757.1:9071340-9078840 GCF_036898095.1 Palaemon carinicauda
ATAATGAGCAAGTGCCTGGATATATATATATATATATATATATATATATATATATATATATATATATATATATATATATATATATATATATATATATATATATATATATATATTCTCAACAAATATTGTGTCTTTCATTTTTACTCTTTGTACCTGAATGGTTTTCATTAATGTCTGCAGTAGATCATCTCCATACACAATATCAGGCTCCCAAAGGATGTTAATTTTATAATTAAAGGCACCTCAGGGATGATGAAGGTTAAATGCCTCTCTCGGCTGTGAAAAGGGTTCGCTTGTCAGCCAGTAATCTGGGTAAGCATTTATAAGTTGTATTATCTGGCTTAGCCAAAAAAAAAAAAAAAAAAAAAAAAGAAAAAAAAAAAAAAAAAAAACTACAAAGAGAGGATTGTTTAGCCAATTACTTGCAGTTATTTTGGTGATGTCTGAGTTGTAGAAAATCCTTAAATCATGTGTTCTAATTTATGTGTAGTTCAGCCAATGAATGCTGATTGAGAAAACTTACTCAAGGGAGGGAGTCTCTCTCTCTCTCTCTCTCTCTCTCTCTCTCTCTCTCTCTCTCTCTCTCTCTCAATATAAACTCTTCCCATGAAAATTTGATCATATTTTCATATTGTCCTTTTGAGGTTCTAATACATTTAGTCTTTTGATGACTGACGCAAGATATCTATGAAGATACGAAACTTGAACAGAAAACTAAGCCTATAAAACTTTAGCACAACTTGATTAGTATCATCGATGATATAAGATGAATTCCTCACATATCCCAACAAAGGAATTTCTCTTAGGCAAAACCACTTTACCCCTTTCGTCTTTTTTTTTGAAAAAAAAGGATGTTTCTGTAATTTTAGTGTTCTTGTAGTATTTTGAACATCATAGATGCATTCTGAACAATAATTTTTCTGTAATTTCAATCTTCAGGAAGCCTTTTCAACATTATAAATGTATTCTGGACGATTTTGTTTCTGTAATTTTAGTGTTATGAAAACGTTTTGGACATTATAGAGGCATTTTGAGCACTGTTCTTCTTGTAATTTCAGTCTTGTAGAAGCGTCATAATTATTATAGATGCATTCTAGGCAAAGATCTTTCTCTAATTTTAGTGTTCTGGAAGCGTTTTGAACGTTATCCCTGCTTTTTGAAAAAAAAATAAAAGTTTCTGTGATTTCAGTTTTCTGGAAACGTTTGAACAATATAGATGTATTCCGAACAATGGTATTTCTGTAATTTCAGTCTTAAGGAAGTGTTTTGAACGTTATAGATGGATTCTGAGCACTGATATTTTTGTAATTTTAGTCTTCTGGAAGCATCTTGAAATTTTAAATGCATTCTGAGCAAAAATCTTTCTCTAATTATAGTCTTCCGGGAGTGTTTTGAATATCATAAGTTCATTCTGAACAATGATGTTTCTGTAATTTCAGTCTTTAGGAAGCCTTTTCAATCTTTTAGATGAATTCTGGACAATTTTTCTTTTGTATTTTGAGTCTTCTGGGAATGTTTTCAACATTACTGATGTACTCGGACGACTGAGGTTCCTGTAATTTTAGTCGTCTGGAAGCGTTTTGAGCATTATAGATGCATCCTGAGAATAAAGATTTCTGAAATTTTGGTCTTTTTGAAGTGTTTTGAACATTAAACATGCTTTTTGAACAAAATTTTTTTACATAATATTAGTCTTCCAGAAGTGTTTTTAATTCTATAGAAGCTTCCTGAGCGATTCTGTTTCTCTTATTTCATTATTCAGGATCTGACTTGAACATCATAGAGGCTTTTTGAATAAAGATATTCCTGTAATTTCAGTCTTCTGGAAGCGATTTGAATATTATAGATTCATTCGGAACAATGATGTTTCTGTAATTTCAGTTTTCTCTGAGAGTTTTAAACATTATAGGAACAATCTGAACAATGCTATTTCTGTAATATGTCATCTGGAAGCGTTTTGAATTCAATAGACGCATTTTGAACAATAACGCCCTTGTAATTCCAGTCTTTTGGAAGCGTTTTTGA
This sequence comes from Palaemon carinicauda, assembly GCF_036898095.1. Taxonomy (NCBI): domain Eukaryota; kingdom Metazoa; phylum Arthropoda; class Malacostraca; order Decapoda; family Palaemonidae; genus Palaemon; species Palaemon carinicauda. The sequence continues at coordinate 9,073,366 of NC_090757.1, forward strand.
CATTAAAGATGCATTCTGAGAAGTGATGTGTCTGTATTTTCAATATTCTGAAAGCGTTTTGAACATTGTAGATACATTCTGAACAAAGATTATTCCGTAATTTTCGTGTTTTGAAAGAATTTTGAACATTATAGATTCGTTCTATACAATGATGTTTCTGTAATTTCAGTCTTCTGGAAGCATTTGAACATTATAAATGCATTCAGAACAATGACGTTTTCTGTAATGTCAGTCTTCTAGAATCGTTTTGAAAATTATAAATACATTCAAAACAATAATTTTTCTGTAATTTTAGTCTTCTGAAAACCTTTTGAACGTTATAGAGGCATTCTAAAATTTTATGATTCGGTAATTTCAGTGTTCTGGAAGCGTTTCAAACATAATACCTGCGTTTTGGTACTGATATTTCAGTAATATCAATCTTCTGGAAGCGTATTGAACAATAAAGATTCATTCTGAACAATGATGTTTCTGTAAATTCTGTCTTTTGGAAGCGTTTTGAACGTTATAGATGCGTTCTGGACAATGATATGTCTGTATTATCACTCTCCTGGAAGCGTTTTGAGCATGATAGATGCATTCTGAGCAATGAGTGTTGAGTAATTTCAGTCTTTTGGAAGCGTATTGAACATTATAGATGCTTCTGAACAATGATTTTTCTGTAATTTAAGTGTTCTGGGAGTGTTTAGATCATAAAAAATGCATTCTTAACAATGATGTTTCTGTAACTTCAGTCTTTTGGATGCCTTTCCAGCATTGTAGATACATTCTGGACAATTATGATTTGGTAATTTTAGTCTTCTGGAAATGTTTTAAACATTACAGATACATTCTGACGACTAATGTTTCTGTAATCTCAGTCTTCTGGAAGCGATATGATCATGAGAATAGATCGATCAGTAATCTTAGTCTTTTGGAAGCATTTTGAACATTATGTACGTTTTCTGAACAAAGCCATTTCTGTAATTTAATTATTCTGGAATTGTTTTGAACATTATGGATGCTTTATTAAAAAGATGTGCTGTAATTTCTGTCTTCTGGAAGGGTTTTGAATAGTATAGAAGCATTTTGAACAATGATTTTTCTCTTTATTAATTCTTCCGGAAGCGTTTGTAACATTGTAGATGCATTCCGAACAATGATCCTTTTGAAATTTTAGTATTTTCGAAGCCTTTTGAATAAGCATTCTGAACAATGATGTTTCGGTAAGTTCGGTCTTTTTGAAGCGTTTCGGACTTTATAGATGCATAATGAACAATGATTTTTCTGTATTTTCAGTTTTCTGGATGCGTTTTGAACAAGTATATCCATTCTGAACAATGACCTTCCTGTAATTTAGTCTGATGGAAGAGTTTTGAACATTTTAGATGGATTTTGAACAATGATATTACTGTAATTTTAGTCTTTTTGAAGCCTTTTCAACCTTTTAGATTCATTCTGCACTATTAAGTTTCTGTAATTTCAGTCTTCTGGAGCATTTTGAACATTATAGATGCATTCTTAACAATGATTGTTTAGTAATATCCGTCTTTTGGAAGCATTTTATACATTATAGATGCATATGGACAAATATGTTTTTTTAATTTTAAACTGCTGGAAGCGTTTTCAACATTACAGATGCATTCAGGGCACTGCTGTTTTTGTAATTTCAGTCTTAACAAAAAGGTTCCTGCATTTTCAGTCTTTTGGAAGTGTTTTGAGCATTATATATGCCTTCTGAACATTGACGTTTATGTAATGTCTGTCTTCTCGAAACGTATTGAACATTATAGATGTATTCTGATCATCATTATGTAATTTCTGTATTCAGGATTCGTTTATAAAATTATATATGATTTTTTAATGATGATATTTCTGTAATTTCAGTATTCTGGAAGCGTTTTGATCATTTTAGATGCATTCTGAACAATGATTTTTCTGTATTTCTAGTCTTTTGGAAGCGTTTTGAACATTATAGATGTATTTTGACCATTAATATATGTCTATTTCAGTCTTTGGGAAGCATTTGTAACATAAAAAAGGCTTTATCAACAATGATGTTTCTGTAATTACAGTCTTCTGGAAACGCTTTCAACACTATAGATGCATTCTGAACAATGACGTTTCTGTAATATACCTTCTGGAAGCTTTTTGAACATTATGGATGCATTGTGAACAATAATCTTTTCTACTTTTAGTCTTTTGTGGACGTTTTGAACATTATAGAAGCATTCTGAAAATGATATCTCTGTATGAGAAATGATATTTAATTAGTTACTGTTTTCTGGAAGCGTTATGAACATTGTAGATGAATTCTGAACAATGATGTTTCTGTAATTTCAGTCTTCTGAAATTATCTTGAACATTATAGATGTATTCTGAAAATGATATCTCTGTATGTAATTTCAGTTTTCTGAAATTGTCTTGAACATTATAGATGCATTCTGACCAAAGATCTTTCAGTAATTTTAGTGTTTTAGAGCCGTTTTGAACATTATAGATTCATTCTGAACAATTATGTTTCTTTAATTTTAGTCTTTTGGAAGCGATTTCAACACTAAAGATTCATTTTGAACAGTTATATTTCTGCAATTTCAGTTTTCTTGTAGCTTTTTCAACATTAGAGATGCATTCTGAACAATGAGGTGCCTGTAATTTCATTTTTTTGGAAGCTTTTTTGAACATAGAGATGCATTCTGAACAATGATTTATTTGTAATTTTAGTTTTCTGAAAATGTTTTGTAGGTTCTAAGAACATTCTGAACAATGATGTATCTGTAATTTTAGTCTTCTGAAATAGTTTTGAACATTATAGATGAATTCTGAACAATAATGTTTCTGTAATTTTAGTCTTCGGGAAGCATTTTCCACATTACAGATCCATTCTGAACTATGAAGTTTCTCTAATTTTAGTTTTATTGAAGTGTTTTGAACATTAAAGAGGCATTATGAACAATGATGTTTCTGTAATTTCAGTCTTCTGGGAGTATTCTGAACATTATGGATGCATTTTGAACAATGATTGTTTAGTAATTTCAGTCTTTTGGGAGCGTTATATACATTAGAGATGCATTATGGACAATTATGTTTCTGTAATTTTAAACTTCTGCAAGCGTTTTGAACCTTACAGATGCATTCAAAGCATTACTTTTTCTGTAATTTCAGTGTTCTGGAAGTGTAATGAACATTATATATTCTCTCTTAACAAAATGGTTCCTGCGTTATCAATCTTTTGGAAGCGTTTTAATCATTGTGTAAGCCATCTGAACATTGACTTTTCTGTAATTTCAGTCTTCTGAGGGCGTTCTGTACATTATAGATGCATTCTGATAAACATTATATCTTTAATTTCAGTATTCGGGATTCGTTTGTAACAATATATATGCATTTTTTAACAATGGTATTTCTGTAATTTCAGTATTCTGGAAGCGTTTTGAACATTTTAGATGCATTCTGATCAATGATGTAACTGTAATTTCAATCTTTGGGAAGCGTTTTGTAATATTAAAAAGGCTTTAGCAACAATGATATTTCTGTAATTTCAGTCTTTTGGAAACGCTTTCAACATTATAGATGCATTCTGAACGATGTTTGTGTAATATGTCTTCTGGAAGCATTTTGAACATTATAGATGCATTTGGAACAGTTATGTAATATAATTTCAGTCTTTTGGAAACGTTCTGAACGATATAGATGCATTCTGAACAATGATGTATCCATGATTTTAGTCTTCTAAAAGCGTTTAAAACATTATAGAAATATTCAGAGTAATGATATTTCGGCAATTTCAATCCTTTGGATGCAATTTAAATATTATAGATGCATTATGAGCAATGACGTTTCTGTAATATGTCTTCTAGAAGCTTTTTGAACATTAGGGATGCATTCTGAATAATAATCTATCTGTAGTTTTAGTCTTTTGTGAGCGTTTTGAACATTATAGATGCATTCTGAACAATGATGTTTTTGTAATTTCAGTTTTTTGTAAGCGTTATGAACATTTTAGAAGTATTCTGAAGATTATGTTTCTGGAATTTCAGTTTTCTGAAAGTGTTTTGAACATTATAGACGCATTCTGATCAATGATATTTCTATAATTTCAGTTTTCTGAATATGTTTTGAACATTATAGATGCATTCTACCAAAGATCTTTCTGTAATTTTAGTCATCTGGAAGCGTTTTGAGCATTATAGATGCATTCTGAAATTTCAGTTTTTTGGAAGCCTTTTCAACAATTTAGATGCATTCGCAATAATTATGTTTCTCTAATTTTAGTCTTCTGTATGTGTTTTGAACATTACAGATGCCTCATGAGCACTGAAGTTTCTCTAATTATAGTTTTTTAGAAGCGTTGTCAAAATCTTGATGAATTCTGAGCAAAAAAATCTTTCTGTAATGTTAGTCTTCTGGAAGCGTTTTGAACAGGTGTTATCGAACTCTCAGTCTTTATGAAGCGTTTTAGACAATATAGTTGCATTCTGAACAATTATATTCCTCCATTACCAGTCTTCTGGAAGCAATTTGAACACTATTGATGCATTCTGAACAATGGTGCGTCTGTAATTTCTGTCTTTTGGAAGCATATTGAACATTATATATACATTCTGAACAATGGTGTTTCTTTTCCCTTTTTTTCCTAGTAGCCTTTTGAACATTATAGGTGCATTCTGGATAATGATGTTTCTGTGATTTTAGTCTTCCGGAAGCATTTTGAACATTTTAGATGTATTCTGAACATTGATGTTCCTGTAATTTTAGTATTCTGGAAGCTTTTTAAACCTTAGAGATGCATTCTGAACAATGATGTTTCTGTAATTTAAGTTTTCTGGAAGCTTTGGAACATTAGAGATGCATTTTGAATAATGATACATCTGTAATTTCAGTCTTCTGGAAGCCTTTTGTACGTTCTAAGAGCATTCTGAACAATGAGGTATCTATAATTTTAGTCTTCTGTAAGTGAATTCTGAGCAATGATGTTTCAATAATTTAAGAATTCTTGAATCGTTTTGAACAGTATATATGAATTCTGAACAATAATAATTCTGTAATTTTAGTCTTCTGGAAGCGTTTTCAACGTTATAGACGCATTTTGAACAATGACGTTTTTGTAACTTTAGTTTTCTGAAACCGTTTTGAACATTATAGATGCGTTCTGAAGAATGATATTTCTGTAATTTCAGTTTTCATGAAGCGTTATGATCATAATATAAGCATTCTGAACAATGATGTTCCTTTAATTTCAGTCATTTGGAAGCGTTAAGAACATTATAGATGGATTTTGAACAATGATGTTCCTGTAATTTCAGTCTTCTGGGAGATCTTTGAACATTATAGATGCATTCTGAAAAATGATTGTTTTGTAAATTTCAGTCTTTTGGAAGCGGTGTGTACATTATAGATGCATTCTAGACAATTATGTTTTTGTAATTTTAGTCTTCGGGAAGCATTTTGAACATTATACATGCTTTCAGTAAAAAAAAGGTTCATGCATTTTCA
>NC_090757.1:9086340-9093840 GCF_036898095.1 Palaemon carinicauda
TATCCATTAGGGCGTCGGCTTTCGTCATCAAGTCCTTTATTATTATTATTATTATTATTATTATTATTACTATCCAAGCTACAACCCTAGTTAGAAAAGCAAGATGCTGTAAGCCCAGGGGGTCCAACAGGGAAAAATAGCCCAGTGAGGAAAGGAAATAAATAAATGAAGAGAACAAATTAACAATAAATCATTCTAAAATAAGTAACAACATCAAAACAGACATGTCATATATAAACTATTAACATCAAAAACAAAAATGTCATAAATAAACTATAAAAAACTCATGTCGGCCTGGTCAACAAAAAAGCATTTGCTCCAACTTTGAACTTTGAAGTTCTACTGATTCAACCACCCGATTAGGAAGATCATTCCACAACTTGGTAACAGCTGGAATAAAACTTCTAAAGTACTGCGTAGTATTGAGCCTCGTGATGGAGAAGGCCTGGCTATTAGAATTAACTGCCTGCCTAGTATTACGAACAGGATAGAATTGTCCAGGGAGATCTGAATGTAGAGGATGGTCAGAGTTATGAAAAATCTTATGCAACATGCATAATGAACTAATTGAACGATGGTGCCAGAGATTAATATCTGGATCAGGAATAAGAAATATAATAGACCGTAAGTTTCTGTCGAACAAATTAAGATGAGAATCAGCAGCTGAAGACCAGACAGGAGAACAATACTCAAAACAAGGTAGAATGAAAGAATTAAAACACTTCTTCAGAATAGATTGATCACCGAAAATCTTGAAAGACTTTGTCAATAAGCCTATTTTTTGTGGAATTGAAGAAGACACAGACCTTATATGTTTCTCAAAAGTAAATTTACTCTCGAGAATCACACTTAAAATTTTGAAAGAGTCATACATATTTAAAGAAACATTATCGATACTGAGATCCGGATGTTGAGGAGCCACCGTCCTTGACCTACTTACAATCATACTTTGAGTTTTGTTAGGATTCAACTTCATACCCCATAATTTGCACCATGCACTAATTCTAGCTAAATCTCTATTAAGGGATTCACCAACCCTAGATCTACATTCAGGGGATGGAATTGATGGAAAGAGAGTAGCATCATCTGCATAGGCAACAAGATTGTTTTCTAGGCCAAACCACATGTCATGTGTATATAGTATGAAAAGTAATGGGCCAAAAACACTACCCTATGGAACAACGGATATCACATTCCTATAATCACTATAGTGCCCATCAACAACAACTCTTTGAGATCTATTACTTAAAAAATCAACAATAATGCTAAGTAACGACCCACCCACTCCCAACTGTTTCAGTTTGAAAACAAGGGCCTCATGATTAACACGGTCAAAGGCAGCACTAAAATCAAGGCCAATCATACGAACTCCCCGACCACAATCGAGGGATTTCTGCACAGCATTGGAGATCGTAAGAAGGGCATCACATGCTCCAAGGCCTTTACGAAAACCAAATTGCAAACTAGGGAGTAGATGATTACCTTCAGCAAACCTATTAAGACGTTTTGCCAGAAGACGTTAAAAAAATTTAGATAATATGGGAGTTATGGAAATTGGGCGGTAATCAGTGGGACTTGAGCTACCACAAACACATTTACATAGAGGAGTAACATTACCAATTCTCCAACAAGTGCTAAAAGCTCCTCTTCTTGGTAACTTGCGCAAAATAACAGATAACTTTGGAGCTAAGAAATCTGCTGTCTTTATAAAAAACAAAGGAAAAATACCATTTGGGTCTACACCTCCATAAGCATCAAGGTCCACCAACAGAGCTTTAATCTCACGAGATCGAAAAGCTAAACTAGTTAGTTTAGCCTCAGGAAAACAGGAATGAGGAAGTTCAAGTTTTTCATTACTCCGTTTACTGACAAAAACATCAGCCAAAAGGGTTGCCTTTTCCTTTGGACAGTGAGTGACTGAGCTATCTGGTTTAAGTAAAGGAGGAACTGTTGCATCTACACCAAAGAGTGCAGATTTAAGGGTAGACCGCCATTTATGTTCCTGAGTTGTACCAGAAAGTATTTCTTTTATGGTTAAATTGTACTCCTTTTCAGTTGAGGCATAAACTCTCTGAGCAAAAGCTCAAAGCTGAGTATAGTTGTTCCAGGTCAAATCTGATCTGTTACCCTTCCAAAGATGATAGGCCTCCTGTTTCTCCAAATAAGCACGTCTACAATCATCATTGATAATATGGGAGTTATGGAAATTGGGCGGTAATCAGTGGGACTTGAGCTACCACAAACACATTTACATAGAGGAGTAACATTACCAATTCTCCAACAAGTGCTAAAAGCTCCTCTTCTTGGTAACTTGCGCAAAATAACAGATAACTTTGGAGCTAAGAAATCTGCTGTCTTTATAAAAAACAAAGGAAAAATACCATTTGGGTCTACACCTCCATAAGCATCAAGGTCCACCAACAGAGCTTTAATCTCACGAGATCGAAAAGCTAAACTAGTTAGTTTAGCCTCAGGAAAACAGGAATGAGGAAGTTCAAGTTTTTCATTACTCCGTTTACTGACAAAAACATCAGCCAAAAGGGTTGCCTTTTCCTTTGGACAGTGAGTGACTGAGCTATCTGGTTTAAGTAAAGGAGGAACTGTTGCATCTACACCAAAGAGTGCAGATTTAAGGGTAGACCGCCATTTATGTTCCTGAGTTGTACCAGAAAGTATTTCTTTTATGGTTAAATTGTACTCCTTTTCAGTTGAGGCATAAACTCTCTGAGCAAAAGCTCAAAGCTGAGTATAGTTGTTCCAGGTCAAATCTGATCTGTTACCCTTCCAAAGATGATAGGCCTCCTGTTTCTCCAAATAAGCACGTCTACAATCATCATTGATAATATGGGAGTTATGGAAATTGGGCGGTAATCAGTGGGACTTGAGCTACCACAAACACATTTACATAGAGGAGTAACATTACCAATTCTCCAACTAGTGCTAAAAGCTCCTCTTCTTGGTAACTTGCGCAAAATAACAGATAACTTTGGAGCTAAGAAATCTGCTGTCTTTATAAAAAACAAAGGAAAAATACCATTTGGGTCTACATCTCCATAAGCATCAAGGTCCACCAACATAGCTTTAATCTCACGAGATCGAAAAGCTAAACTAGTTAGTTTAGCCTCGGGAAAACAGGAATGAGGAAGTTTAAGTTTTTCATTACTCCGTTTACTGACAAAAACATCAGCCAAAAGGGTTGCCTTTTCCTTTGGACAGTGAGTGACTGAGCTATCTGGTTTAAGTAAAGGAGGAACTGTTGCATCTACACCAAAGAGTGCAGATTTAAGGGTAGACCACCATTTATGTTCCTGAGTTGTACCAGAAAGTATTTTTTTTATGGTTAAATTGTACTCCTTTTCAGTTGAGGCATAAACTCTCTGAGCAAAAGCTCAAAGCTGAGTATAGTTGTTCCAGGTCAAATCTGATCTGTTACCCTTCCAAAGATGATAGGCCTCCTGTTTCTCCAAAAAAGCACGTATACAATCATCATTGAACCACGGTTTGTCCTTCACTCGGTACCTTAGCACACGAGAAGGGATACGCCTATCAATTATGTTGACTAGATTTTCATTCAAAGGGACAACAGGATCTACACTATTATATAATTGTGACCAATTCAAGCACAAAAGATCATGTAAAATCCCATTCCAGGCTGCTTGGGATTTCATATAAATTTTACAAAAATATGATATATCAGGGACAGGCTGCTCAGTCTTCACTAATAATGAAATCAAGGCATGATCAGATGTCCCGACTGTAGAACCAACCTTACTAGTTATAACGCCAGGGGAGTCGGTGTATACGAGGTCCAAGCAATTACTAGACCTGTGAGTAGTGTCATTTATGAATTGCTCACAGCCTGATTCAGAGGCAAAGTCTAAAGCTCTTAAGCCATGGCGATCGGTAGGAGAGATAGAACTTAACCACTCCCTATGGTGAGCATTAAAATCACCAACAAAGAAAAAAGAAGCCTTTCTATCATCTTCTTGTATCTTAGCCATAATGGTAAGAAGACAATCGAAGATAGAATCATCTATGTCTGGATTCCGGTAGATCGAACACAAATAAAAGTTGTTATGCCCTTTTATTACCTGAATCTCATGACATCCACATTGATAGCAGGACTTAAGAGAAGCAGGGTACTCGGTCCTAATATACACCGCCATTCCCCTGGCCCTAGGGATGGCATCACGTTTCAACATTATTGGCTTCTTAAAACCAGTTATAAGGAGCTCAGATGAGTGCCTTATATTAGAAACCAAAGTTTCTGAGCACAAAAGAATATCATACTGTATGGACGCAACTGTAAGGTCTTGGATATTTGCATGAAGACCACGAATATTGCAATACAGAAGACGACATTGACAAAATCTAGGACGTACTGGTCCCGTATTTCGCTCAATGTCTCCAGACAGCATAAGAATTAATAGAAATAAAAAAGAGACATCATACTTAAAAACTAGATTAATCAGAATTATAACAAAAACAATACGTACAGAATTATAAACAAAGTGATTGATGATACCCATAGACTATAGTAAAAAGTCGGAAAAACTGGTAAACATGGAGGAGCAGATACACCATGCAAGGCTGAATACCCTCCAGGATAGCCACTTCAACTGAAGGGAGGACAGTAAGGATGGGTAAACTATCGACATCGGGTATGGCAGCGTGTATAGGTCCGGTAAACGGCGTATCCAAAGGGCACGCAGTAGGTTCACCTCACTAGGGGAGCCGTCTGCAGCAGGTTGCAGGCGAGTGATACTGGTCATTTTCTGAAGGCAAGCGAAGCCCTTTAGTACCTCAATGGTTGTTGCCAGAGCTGAAAAAGCTTTACTATACGGGCGTCTGGCGACGGCCAGTACTGCAGCAGAAGGTATGTTTTGAGAGCGTCATACGCTATTGGGGTGTCTCCATGTTCACAAAGCCAGTCGGATATTTCCGGGAAGGTCTCCTCGGGTATCGCTGCGAGAACATAATCTGTTTTGTTGGTTGAGCAAGTCACGCCCTTGATGCGAAATTGGACTCTTGCGCGCTGAAACCAAGCAAACGCCTCTCCGCTGGCGAACTATGAAAGTTTCAATGGGGCAGCCGCAGCACCAACTTCCGTGGAGTCCGCCTTAGTACCAACGATGGAAGGGCTAGGGGGGGGGGGGTGGAAGGCGGTGGGAGTGAGTCAACCTCCGGGGTCACCAATGTGACGGGCCGACAGAAGGTTGTGACTCAAAGACAGTATGAAAGCAACTGAGTAAATTTATTAAAGAACACTCTCCTTTATATACAAAAGCTCAAAGCAACAAGAAATTTCATGTTATAAAACAGACACTGTTACAGAGGAGTAAAGCAGACCTGTTTATTCTGGTTCTTTTTAGTGCGAGGGAAGAGCGAAGATACAAGCATAATTTATACACAAAATGAATTATATACGATCATATGACACACGGTTGGTACAACGTGCTGGACTCGCGATCGCTACTGCTTTATTCAATATGGAATGTGTGTTTCTGTTATACAGAATGAGAGAGAGAGAGAGAGAGAGAGAGAGAGAGAGAGAGAGAGAGAGAGAGAGAGAGAGAGACACACACACACACACACACACACACACATTCAACATTGAAGAATAAAAAGTGCACTATACAAACGATTCCTATCGGATGTGCTGCAGCATAGTATACACGATAAGATATCAATACCCGAGGTTTTGGATATTGGTGATATTCATTTGAGATAACTAATTGGATTGTTAGGCAGGTCACGTGTTTTATCCAGAGGTAAAATGGTGGCGTTAATTACCGTTACTTAGGCTTATTTTACGAACTTCTTTCCCATAATGGCAAATATTCTTGTAGCATGAATAAGCATGGAGACATAATACACATGATATTAATTTAACTGAGAGACAGAAAACACCAAAGAGCATTGATGACAATGGTCGAAAAAGAGATTTGGAAATGGTGGACCTGTCTGACCTTTAAAAGTTAAACTTTTTGCTCTTTTGCGTTAAAATTTTCATACGACGTAAAATTTCATATAATATAAACACTGTTGCTATTATTGGTAATACTGCAACATTAATAATGCCATTATTATTGGATGAATCTTCTTCAACATAATGAGAAGCAAAGAAAAACTCTAATGAATAATAATAATAATAATAATAATAATAATAATAATAATAATAATAATAATAATAATAATAATAATAATAATAATAATAATAATAATAATAATAATAATTATAGTTTTACATGATATTGAGTATATCATTTATCCGTTTTTTCCAATGTCAAAGAATAGGTTTTGGTAAACATGATTTTCGCTAAATGTTTCCGCATAGTAATTGATTGGATTTTTCAGGACATAGCTTATTTGTATTCTCTTTGAAGATGACTTTTACCAACAATTCACATTATTCATCAAAAGCAGAATAATAAAAAAAAAATATCCAGCTGACAAGTTGAAGTTAGCCCCAAAAAAGTATTGATATACATTTTATATTTTTTCTACGGTTTAGAGCTACAATCTTTTAAAATGCTCTTTCAAATAGATAATTGATATTCATACAAGCCATTACCTGCTAAGAAAAATAATCGTTGCCTTTATAGTCTTCTTTTGTTTCTTTGTTATGCCATCAATCCTTCCAATCAAGAACTGAATATAACGAGAATATATATATATATATATATATATATATATATATATATATATATATATATATATATATATATATATATATATATATATATATACATATATATAGATATGTATATATATATATATATATATATATATATATATATATATATATATATATATATATACTGTATATATATAAATACATATATATATATATATATATATATATATATATATATATATATATATATATATATATATATATATATATATATTACATACAGATATACATATATGCATATATATATATATATATATATATATATATATATATATATATATATATATATATATACACACACATATATATATATATATATATATATATATATATATATATATATATATATATATATATATATATATATATTAATATAAAATATCACCATCATCATCTTCAGTTACTAGTCCACTGCCGAACAAAGTCCTCACACATAACCTTCCACTTGCGTCTGATTATGGTCTCTGTGTCAGTCCACACGCTCAAACTTTCTTAGTTCGTCCATCCATCGTCTTCTTTTTCTTCCTGTGCTTCTTTTACGATCTCTAGGGACGTATTCTGTTATTTTTCAAGGTAATCTATTGTCTGTCATTCTCATTTGTATGCCTTGTATGTCCATTTCCTTTTTCTTACACTTTAGAGTTTCCCCTACATTAGTTTGCCCTCGAATCCATGCTGCTCTTTTTCTGTCGGTTAGTGTTATTCCCATCATTATTATTTCCATACCTCTTTGTTTTGTAACTGGTTCATGTTCCAAGGCTTTAGTAAAGCTCTAGAGAGGTGATGCATAAGTTAATAATTGC
>NC_090757.1:9098840-9103840 GCF_036898095.1 Palaemon carinicauda
TAAAGCCTCATAATGTCTTCTGGTTTCCTCCAAAAGTCTAAACCGACTTTTGACACCGAATCTTTTTCTCATCGCTAAGGAGAGAAAATCATGACATGTAGGTTCCGGGTTTTCTCTGATGAAGCGAAGACAGTCGACTTCTGTACTCGCTGAGACAGGGATGGATCCGGTAGCGGTACGAATTTTAGTCGTAGTTCCAATGCCAGAGGGAACCACACACTATTTCGCTACTTGTGGGCCAATATTGCCGCTTTCCCTTTGGAGGATCTCAGTTTGTCGTTGACCTTCTAAAGGAGGTTGTGCAGAGGGAACAGATAAATACTGGACCATCTGTTCCAGTCTAGGGACATAGCGTCCACTGCCTCCGCTGGCGGATCCTCATAGGGGACACAAAACGATCTATTTTCTTGTTATCTTTCGTCGCAAAGAGGTCTATCTGCAGCTCCGGGACTTGACTCGAGATGAAGGAGAACGATCCTGCGTCAAGGGACCATTCTAACTCTATTGGTGTAAACCTGGATAGAGTGTCCGCTGTCACATTGCGGAACCCTTGAATGTGAACTGCTGACAGGTGCCATGTCTTCCTGTCCGCCAAACGGAATAGGGCCAACATCACTTGGTTGATTTGAGGTGACCTCGACCCTTGTCGATTCAGGCATCTCACTATCACCTCGCTGTCTAGAATCAGTCTTGTGTGGGTCGAGTGGCGAGGAGATACTTTCTTTAGTGTCAGAAGTACTGCCATGGCTTCTAGAAAGTTGATGTGAATTGATTTAAAAAGATTGGACCAATCTCCTTGGACTCTCTTCTGATGAGAGTGACCTCCCCAGCCTTCCTTTGAAGCGTCTGTGTGAATAGTCATTGACGGGGGAGGAGGTTGAAGAAGTATTGATTTCTTTAATTGCTTGGCATTGCACCACGGCTTGAGAAGCGTTCGCAATCGAGTCGGTAGTGGTCTTATTAGATCTCTTCGCGCGTTTGATGCATATTTTCTCCAGACTCCTGTTGCATCCTTTAGCTGTGCTTTTAGCACTAGATCGGTTATCGAAGCAAGCTGTAGAGAGCCCAGCACTCTTTCCTGTTTGCGTCTTGATATCCGTTTGGATTTCAATAGTCTCCTGACAGTTCCTGCTATTTCTTTCCTCTTCTTCCCAGGAATGGAAAGTCGATGTGACTCCAAATTCCAGTGGATTCCTAAACAATGAAATTTTTGAGCTGAAGAAAGTCGAGACTTTTTGATGTTGGTCTTGAATCCCAGATGTTCCAGGAACTGAATCACCATCTTAGAAGCTTGCATGCATTCTGTCCATGATGCTGCCCACACCAGCCAGTCGTCCAAGTAGGCTACTACTTGGACCCCCTTTAGGCATAATTGATGGACGGCTGTGTTCGCAAGGTTCGTGCAAATCCTTGGGGCTATGTTTAGCCCGAAAGGCATGGCTCTGAAGGCGTAAAGTTTTCTATGTAACTTGAAGCCTAGGTAGGAGGAGAGGTGACGATTAATTAGAACGTGCCAATAAGAGTCAGACAAGTCTATAGAGACGGTATATGCTCTTTTGGGCAGTAGGGCCCTTATGTGTTGAAGTGTGAGTATTCTGAACTTGTAGTTCACTATGAACTTGTTGAGTGGCGACAAGTCTAGAATGACTCTGAGTTTTTCTGAGTCCTTCTTTGGAACACAAAACAACCTTCCTTGGAATTTGATGGATTTAACTTTCCGGATTACTCTTTTGTCTAAGAGCTCTCGGACATATTCTTCCAGAACGGGGGTTGAGTGTTGGGAAAATTGAGGAAAATGAGGTGGATGACTTCTCCAGCTCCAACCTAGTCCATTCTTTATTAGACTGTGGGCCCAGGGATTGAAGGTCCAGCGATCCCTGAAGAGTTGTAGTTTCCCTCCTACTGGAAGCATCTAACTTCTGCTGTTGTGGACCTGAGGCCTTGCCTCCTTGACCGCGTCCTCCCCTGGATCCCCTTCCCCTTGAAGGGCCACTAGAAGAACCTCTGGTTGTTCCTCTAGCTTTCGAACGAAAGGAAGAAGTCTACCTTTTGGAGGCTGGGTAAGAACTGGCGACTGTGTCGCCGTTTGTTGAGGTACCAGCTGGTACGTGGTTTGAGGTTGTGCTACTATCTGAGGCACCGCGGTCACAGGAAGTTGTTGTTGTTGCTGTCGGTAGTGTTAAGCCTGCCCAGAGGATAGCCTAGGTCTTTTTGTCTTCTTATTGCGTTGGGGACCCTCATCCGGAGAAGACTTTCTCTTAAGATCTAAGCCCCACTTTTTGAGAAGGTTCCTATTCTCCGTGGCGGCCTTGTCTACTACCTCTTTAACCACTTCGTTGGGAAAGAGGTCCTTATCCCAGATACGAGAGATCAGTTTCCTCGGTTCGTGCCTCACCACAGCCGAGGCGAACACGAACTCTCTACAGGCTCTCCTAGCTTTAATAAAGCTATAGAGATCCTTCGTAACTGTAGCCAGATGGGTTTTGGCCACTACCATGAACATATCCTGGTTCTTGGGGTCACTTGCCATCGTCTCTAATGTCGTTTGCAACGACATCGATGCCGCAAGTCTTTCCTTTGTCTCTTGCTCTCTGCGCAAGAGAACCTTCGACAGCTTTGGAAGTTCCTCACCAAACTGACGTTCAGCAATATCAGCTTCCAGCTTCCCGACTGAGAAGGTAAGGTGGATGTCCTTCCAGTCTTCTTGGTCCAAGGACAACGTCAGAGATAACGGCTTGCACTCCTCCAAGGAGGGGCATGGTTTCCTTTCCTCCGCTGCCTTCAAGGCTGCCTTATATCCCTTTTCCATGAAGGGAAAGGCTCTGGTTGGAGAGGCCACAAAGGAGGGAAGCATCTTACTCAAGGCTGGCATCTTTGAGTTCATGAAGCCCCTCTCTTACATCAAGCTCGCTAGTAACGCCTGTGCTTTACTATGGTCAAGAACTATGACCTCTTTCGGCTCCGTCTCCTCCTTTGAGGCTGGCTCCTTCCTAAGACGAACATAGCAGTCCGGGTAAGAAACTTTGTTGGGCCAAAATTCCACCTCTTCCAGGGGAATTGCTCCCAACTTTTCTGATATAACGATCTTACCAGTTGTTATTGGCATGTGTTCGGCATACCTCCAAGGATTGGTATCCGAGCACAAAGGAAGATCCTTCACGTTGAGTCGCTTCTGGGGCCCACGTGATGCTGCAAGTCTACGTATCTCCAGTTTCATTGCAGCTTCCTTTTCATCATTCTTCTTTTGAATTTGTTGAATCATCTCAACAATAGAAGAAAGAGTCCTTCCCAGTTCATCTTGGATAGGAGACGATGTAAAGGGAACAGGTTCAGGGTCCAGAACCGATGTAACCAACACCTCGTCGATTTCTTCCTCTTCTACTTCTGGAGCCTGGGACAGCTCCTCCTCCTGACCTTCTCCTAGAAGGTCCTTCTATGTAGAATCCGACACCTCCGACATCTTATCGTCCAATTGGATGTCTTGAAGGGCGGCCGAGACTTCAGAATCTACCGGATTCTGGGCAGTTGGTATCTCCACCTGAGGCTGAGGAATGACTGCATCAGCCGATGCTTTAGGGAAAAGGTAGGCCCTCATCTTCACATTTGGAAGGTAGGGGCTTGAGGTGTTTTTCTGAAAACCCCTCACCCAGGTTCATAACTTTTCCCTGGCAGCATCCCTTGACTCCGTCAACTTAGGGGTGTCAAATGCCTCGGTAATAAGGTTAGAACATACTGTACAAATCTGAGGGTCCCAATACCGGAGATCACCTCTGGAGGCTGCGCATGCTGCGTGCCTCCTGCTAAATTGATGTCCACAGAAGTTCTTGCTGCGGACATTGCAGAACACACTCCCGCACTTCGGATGGTCCTCCTGTAAATAGAAGAAAAATCCATGAGTATCAAGTGAAGGTTTTTCATTTATATTAGAACATGTAGCTTACACAGTAAAGCTATAAAGGAAAGAAGGAAAGACACATACTTGTATTTCCTGTCCAGCCAATTGCTGTAACCTCCCAAGATATCAAAAATAAGGTTAATTCTATTCTAGAATACCTTATGTAGTTTCCTAAACAGAAATTTAAGATGCAGCTCACACCTTGAAATAAAGTATTAATATACGGGATAGAATGAATACAGAAAGAACTCACTTTCTATATATAGTGAGGTCTCAACAAAAGGCTGTACAAGACAACATTAAGTATGTTGGAAGAACTTTAGTGTTACAACACACTCTGTACTGTAGTTTTATTAATGCAGTGTGTACTACACCACAAATATAGTAAGTACTGTACATCGCATGCTGCTGTGCCGGCCAGCACGCGCCGGCAAGTGCCCCTGTATAGTTCAAAGATATACTACCTTTCACTAATAAGAGGCAGGTCACTGGTTCGCAAATGTGTGCCGGCCGGCAGCTGAAAACACTAACACCCGGCTGCCGGCTGCTAATCGTAGTGGCCAGCAGATTTCGGGATGTGTTTCCACTGCCAGGAAGCAAAAGTAACAATACCCATGTCTGCCGGCAGTGACTAAGAACCAGAGAACCTCCACATGCCCGGCTGCCGGCTGTTAAGCCGGCTGCGGGGCTAGGTATACAAAACACAAGAAAGAGAAACAGTAAGGATGTAAAGTTATAAGGCGGCATTGCCATGCGACCTTCCATCCAGAAAGAGTGAACTTATGGAAGGGGAGAATGTAGCATTCAGGTTTCCAATAAATCCATAGCCTGCCGGACTCTACCGGCAGACATGGAAGGGAGACCAAGGGAGGTCTGGGGTTCACTCTGCAAAAGAAAAAGGGTCTCTGCCGGCCGGCAATTACGTCCCGGCCGGCAGAGAGCTGAGCCGGTCCTCCATCCTAACCTACACTAGGTACGGAAGTAGGACTGCGGACAAGAGATGCAATGGCTAGGCCATCACTAAGAAAGAGAAGGGGGAAGGGATAAGGGTCCTATAATTCTCGTTCTAGCAAGACACACACCCAGCAGTTAGGAAAGCTCATCC
>NC_090757.1:9111340-9113840 GCF_036898095.1 Palaemon carinicauda
GGGTTGGGTGGGTCTATGGTCTACCTACTGAGTGATCTGTATGCACTACACGGCCTTCTACAGTCCTAGATTGGGTGGAGGTGGATTTGGCTACTGATCATACAATATATCGTTGGTCCTTAGGACATTGTCCTATCCCTGGAATACAAAAAGCTAAAGTTTATCAATAGAATATTGATTATTATGTAATTAAAAAATCTGAAAGACCGATACAACCTTCCCTTAAGATTTATGGGAATTTACTGTAGCGGTATTCTTTTTACTGTTTATCAATAATTCCTCGTTTCTTGGCTAATATCATCTGACGACTATTTCAACTTGCAATTACTCTGCCATAGTATGAAAATGTTAATTCTCCACTTATTACCTAAGCTTCATGCATTGTTTCCAGGAAATTTATATTTATGATGATCCCTTTGACCTGTCAATAGTTTGGAGGATATTTTATATGTGTTTCTTAGGTGTATATGTAAGATAATGGTCTGACTATTAGGGATTAGAAATACCATACAGTTTCACTTTTGTCTGAAAACATTTTCGAGTTTCGTTAACCTTTCGTTAAGTTATTTTACCGATTTCTGAGCCATTTATAACAAAAATCAAAATTTTCCATTGCTTTCCCCCCATCCTAGCAGCACCAGCTGAGCTTTTTAATTTGTCTTTCTATTTCAAAAATCAATTGATGTAAAGCATGTATTAAAAACAGGTGACCTCACCTCGATCAAAGTCCTCCGTGGAAAATTAACCTCTGACTTATAATTACAAATGTCAGTCGGTAAATATAGCGACACGTGGATTCAAAGCAGTGGACTAGTAATAAAACAGACTTTATTTATGATTATATATGACGTTCTGCATAGTACCTACAGCATTTTCCACT
Organism: Palaemon carinicauda; assembly: GCF_036898095.1. Classification (NCBI taxonomy): domain Eukaryota; kingdom Metazoa; phylum Arthropoda; class Malacostraca; order Decapoda; family Palaemonidae; genus Palaemon; species Palaemon carinicauda. Next base: position 9,112,221 of record NC_090757.1, read on the forward strand.
TTGCTAATCACAAGCAATGAATAGAAGTACTCGAAAGCCAAAGGCAGAACGTTGGATAAATGATAAAATGTAAACTTCTGTTCAGGTTTTGAAGGGGGTGGTAATAATTTATCAAGTATACACTACTCCCACCAAGTTACAGAGAACGTATATTGAATATGGTATCGAGGTCTACCAGTCAGCAGTATGATTTGCGGTATATAGTCACCAAAATGTGTTGGGATGAAGAAAAATGGCTGGGCTTGGCACTCTTTCTACCTGAAGTCTAGCTTAAAATCGTGAATGGTTCAACATAATTGTGAAATGATTTTAAATAAAAAAAAATATATACATAAAATCCGATAAAAGCGTGAAATTATTTATGTTGTTTCTCCTATACCCAGAATTACGTAATAAAAAGCGTCATAACTGTAATTTTGAATGAAGAGTAATGGAATTAACTGTTATGTAAAAAGCTGGGAATATTACAATTTTAGAAGGTCAAAGTCAAAGGTCAACGTCATGATCAAGCCAAATGTCCAATTTACATAATTAGCAATAAGTTTGAACACCTTTGTCACCGAAACTTCAAACTTGGTTCATACATGTTTGTATGAAAATCCACTCCTACAAATAATAAGCTGCCATGGCGGAAGTCATCACTCTGTTGAGGGCCCTCTAGCTATTTTACGGTATCGTTACCCTTTTTTTCTACTTTCTTTCCTCGATCTACGTAGCTAGTACCTTTAGTATGAACTTTAAAGTTAGCTCTTCGTCAGCACATTTCCTTATTTTAATTTTGTTGGAATTAGATAGCTATGGTTATAACATTGACTTATCTGAAGCTGATATAGACTTCAATTTCAGATTTCCTTAGATAATGTGAAATGGACGCAAATATGGTAATAAAAGATTTCCGTTTGGTCTGGTCATATTCTTCTTAAGGAATATAAACAATACGGCTACTCCTAGGCAGCCAGTGCCCAAATGGCATTAGTTTCCGGATTATTTTACTCAATGATCTCTCTCTCTCTCTCTCTCTCTCTCTCTCTCTCTCTCTCTCTCTCTCTCTCTCTCTCTCTCTCTCTCTCTCTTTTCTTAGAAATCTTTTGGTATATTATCTTCGAGGCGTAGTCCCTTGATCAATTACCAGTAACTTTCTAAAACCAAAATATTTTCCCTTTCGACGAACATTTTTTCTTTAAACAAAGGGTTTATTTCCAAAGGAAAAGTGACACAGGCACTTCTTCGGCTAACAACGATTCAGTTAATCTTCGAAAACATCTGTTTTTGAAAAAAAATATTTGGAAATTAGAAGGACATATATCTTGCGAAGTCGTCTTGTTTACCAACCAGCAGGGTTTCTGGTATTTTATGCGCACTCAAGGAAAAGAAAATCAAATCTTCATGCACATTACGAGGATCTAGGTATAACATACGCTCCAAGTTTTTCAAAGAATGTTTCATTGAGACGAGGTTAGCCCATACCAAAGAAAGGCATTAGCTACTTTTATACATAGTTATGCACGCAGAGAGAGAGAGAGAGAGAGAGAGAGAGAGAGAGAGAGAGAGAGAGAGAGAGAGAGAGAGAGAGAGAGAGAATATCACATCGATCTTGCAGCAGTATTCTCTCTTTCTTTT
>NC_090757.1:9123840-9153840 GCF_036898095.1 Palaemon carinicauda
AGACAGTTGGTGTAGAGTTCAACCAGTTTTACTACTATGAAATTTCCTTCCTCTATTATTCAATAAATTGTTAGGCCATATTCTCCTGCCGTTTTGTTTCTTTTTATGCTTTTTAATCCTTTCTTTACTTCTCCTACTGTAACGTTTGGCACCAGCTCAGGTGTTTCATCATTCTTAATCTTAATCTTCATCTTAATTTCAATCTTATTCATATTATTAATTTAGCTGTTATTATTGTTGTTAATTTTATTTTTGTTATTTTTGTTAATCTCTTGAGAGATGAAAAGTTGTTTGGTAATTTTAGTGTTGTCAAGTGTATAAGGAAAGAGGAGAATATGTAAAGAAGAGGCCAGAATATTATGTGTATGTGTCAACAAAGATAAAATGAGTAGTAAACAGAGCGAGGGATCCTATGTGGTGCTAGTCCAAGGACCCTGATGGAAGGTTCCTAAGAGTAGCTTCCTAAGTGATATTTGACTACAGTGATATTCCCAGAGAATTTACCTTTAGGTCTCCAGAATTCTAACTCCTGGCGTGAATATCCTTAAATTTCTCTCAAGGATATCGAATAATATCAGGGGACGTATTCTTGACACGCCACATAGCAATCTGCACCTCAAATAGCGTTTATGCCTCGAAGGGGAAAGTGACAGAATTAGAAGGTGAGCCGTATGAAGGTTACCTTAGTTCCCATACTACTATTGAGTATCACATCAGCGCCATATCCAATATGGCGGACATTCCTTGTAGCATTAAGCATGGTGCTACAGATACAGTAGTTCGGGAGGGATACTGTGAAGATCTTTTCTTTAGAAAAAAAGGGTGGGTCCATCAGGACGACATGGCCATCTCACCCCAAAATAGATTTTTTGCTTCGCTCAAAATCTGTATTTTGGGCTCAAGCCATGTTGTCCTGATGGAAGCATACCAGGGAATTACTATATCTGTGGATTTTCATTAGTGACTTAAACTTGGGACAATATTGCTATGGTCATTTCGACCATTTTAAAGAAATGACGTTACCGTTATCAATCATCATCACTGATCATAAACAATGATAGTGCTTCCTGACCTCTACAGGGAAGAGTCATTCTAGACGGTAGAAAAAGGGCCCAAGGTTATCATATATTGTTTGAACAAACAATAGTATACATTGAATATACAAATAATCTCATGGTTTGTATATATTGCCGAACCAGTATCAGTGTCCATTATATCCATTGTTTGCAAGCATACAATGATATGAAATATACTTACATAGTAAGTCAAAGAACTCTGGCATCTTAAACATGCAATTGTCGGGCAAATTAGAACACAATTACATTTTAATGGACATTTATTTCTAATAAATGGCTAAATGAATTAACATGTAAAACACATGTAGAATGATAAAGGAATTATACCTTCGACCTATACAGAAATTATTTTTCCCTTTTTTGAAAGGGAAGAAATGATGAGTGCCACTCTCAGACTGAAAAAAAGTTTTAATAAATTTCTTTTCATAATTTCAGTACCTGTTATATTATCTCAGCACTGTGTACTACGTACACATGGCACTAGTGCTATCTGTATAATTCCACACCTGAGATATTGAACAGAGTTACTGTCACCATAGTAACACTTATCTAAAAGGGGATCACACTAAAAGTGCTGACACCTTCTCCCTTTAATTGAGAGTCCCGATCAATTAACTGTTCATCGCAGAATTACATGACAGGTTTTAATACACTACCTGCCGCCACCACCTAGTGCTTCAGTTCATATACCTGCTTAGCATAGTGTTTGTAGAACACCCTGGATGATTTCCTTCCATTAAATGAGCGAAGACGCTCAAAGTCCATATACTGAAAAAAGTTCAGCGATGAAGCAATCTTTCTCGGATCATGACCTGCGGGAGTACTGTCAGGATCCGCTCTACGAATAAAGTAGGTGAGCTTCACCCTCAGTTGTTTCAGGGACAAGTTTGATCTAGAGGTTTCTCCTTTAAAGAGCTGTCCCCCCCCCCCCGGAAGTCTGAAGTTCTACGAACGTAGACCTTTATACACTCTACAGGACATAGAGAGACATCTTCCTTCAGAGGGCAGATTCTCCAGGGACTCCACCTCTTAGTGGGTAGCTGGTTTTTTAGCGAGAATGGTTGGATCAGGAAAGAGATTCAGTTCTCCCGCTTCTGTGAACTGAATGTGGCCCTCATCTCTAGATAGGGCCACTATTTCATTAATTCTAGTCCCGGAGGCTATAGCGAACAGAAAAATAACCTTTTGGGTTAGATCCATGAGTGAACAATCTTCATTGTTCACAGATGAAGCATAATGTAGGACCTTATCCAAAGACCATGAGATGGGCTTTGGTGGTGCTGCAGGCCTAAGCCTTGCACATGCCTTCGGAATCTTATTAAAGATTTAATTCGCCTGATCCACTTGAAAGGCATATAGAAGAGGTCTAGTCAAGGCTGACTTAAACGTAGTTATCGTGTTGGCTGCCAGACCTTGATCATAAAGGTGGACAAAGAAGGACAGACAGAAGTTCATTGAAATTTCTTTCGGTCATTTTTCTTTTACAAAAGCAACCCACTTTTTCCAAGGTGACTCATATTGTCTTCTAGTTGACTTAGACTTGTAATACTTCTAAGAATTCTATATTGCCTTCTGAGATCCCAAATCTTTTCCTAATTGCTAGGACAACAAAATCATGAAATGAAGGGTTTGGGCTCTCAGTTATAAAACGAAGGCAATTAACTTCTGAACCTTCTGAGATAGTCGTGGGTTCAGAACTAGGGACAGCCTCAGCTGCAGCTCCTTCAGTAAAGGGAACAGATTGCTCTTGGGGTACTTGGGAGCCCACAGAGATTGGATGGGATGAACAGGAATTCCTGAGTCCTTCCCTTCTATAATAGAGACATGATGTCTGTTATCTCCACTAGAGTATCTTGGTATGGGGCTACATATCGAGGTAGTTTTTTGATGACGCTCATGACGAAGAGGTCGATCTGCAGCTCGGGGACTTGTTCCCAACTTAGAGAGAAGAGGTCTGTGTCTGTGGACCATTCTAACTCTATCGGCTTGAGCCCGAGTAGAACATCCGCTGTCACATTGCGGATCGTTTGTACATGAACTGCTGATAGGTGCCATCCCTTTAGGTAAGGGATGGTTAATGTCACCTAGACTGTATGAAACGTTCTCTAGCCTTGTCGGTTCTGACGTCTCATTATCGCTTCAATGTCCCGGATCAACCTAAGGAGGTCTGATCTGCGTGGAGATAGTATCTACACCCATGACAGGACCAACATGGGCTTGGATAGAAATGACTGAATCCCTTGGACTTTCCTCTGATGGGAGTGAATACCCCAGTCTTCCGACTAGGCATCCATGCGGATGATATTCAATAGTCGGGGTAGTTGCAAGGGTATGGTCTTCAATAGGCTTTTGGCCTTGGACCATTGTTAGGGAAGCAATTAAGAAAAGACCGTTATCGGTTCTTTAAGATCTCTTCGAGCGTTTGATGCGTATCTTCTCCAAACTCTTAACACATCTTTCAGCTGTGCTCTTTGCACTGGGTCTGTCACTATTGCGAACTGGAGAGAGTTCTGAACTCCTTCCTGTTAGCGTCTTGGAATCCTGGCTGATTACCATAGTCTCTTGACTGACCCTGCGATCTTCTTTTACATTCCCAAGGGAAAGGAGAATAAGTGTGTCCACAGGTTTCAATGGTTTTTTAACCATTGAACCTTTGAGCTGGAGAGAATCGAGACTTCATGAAGCTTATGTTGCATCCCCGATGTTCCGGGAACCGGATCCCTTTCTTGGATGCTCATAGACCAGCCGCTTCGGGTGCTGCCCAGCCCAGCTTTTCTTCCAAGTACATTGTTACCTGAACCATTTCTAGGCTTGGTTTTTGCGTGACTGTGTCCGCCAATCCCGTGAAGATGCTTAGTACTGTGTTTTGTCCGACAAGCATCTTTCCTAGGACATACGTTATCCTTCTGTAACTTGAAACCTATGTAGGACGGGAGGGGGTGATCGACTGGAAGCTGCCAAATAGACATCTTTCAGGTTTGCCAAGACTGCGAACACCCTTTTTGGAAATAAGGTCCTTATGTTCAGAAGGTTTGGGTGGATGGATGGTGTGAAGAAAGCTCTGGGTGATAGGAGGATAGATGTGAGAGAGGCAAGAGAGCGTGCTAGAAATAGGAATGAATATCGAGCGATTGTGACGCAGTTCCGGTAGGCCCTGCTACTTCCTCCGGTGCCTACCGCGGAGGTAGCAGCAGTAGGGGATTCAGCATTATGAAGCTTCATCTGTGGTGGATAATGTGGGAGGTTGGGCTGTGGCACCCTAGCAGTACCAGCTGAACTCGGTTGAGTCCCTGGTTAGGCTGAAGGAACGTAGAGAGTAGAGGTCCCCTTTTTGTTTTGTTTCTTTGTTGATGTCGGCTACCCCAAAAAATTTGGGGAAGTGCCTTTGGTATATGTATGTATGTATGTATGTATGTTCAGAAGGATTAACATTCTGAACTTGCTGTTTTATTTAAATTTGTTGAGTGGCGACCAGTCCAGAATGACTCTGAGTTTTCTTGAGTCATTCTCGGGAACACCAAACAGCTTTCCCTGGAACCTCCCTCCTACCAGAAGTCTCTCTTTGCTTCGCTTGATCAGAAGGTTTACATATTCGACCGCTTGCCTGTGGCACCTCGGTCATTGCAACTGTGGGATGCTGTTGAACAGCCCTAGGAACATTTCTAGACTTTTCCGTCTTCTTTTTAGGTTGGGGACCCACAACCGTGGAAGACATTCTCTTTGGAAGGATGCCCCACTTTTGGAGAAGTCATATGTTCTCTGTGGTGGCCTTCTTAATCACCTTTCTAACTACCTCATTTGGAAAGAGGTCTCTGTCACAGATGTTGGAAGATATCAGCTTCCTGGTTTCGTGTTTCACTGTTGCGGCAGAGAACACAAACTCTCTACAGGCTCTCCTAGCCTTCATAAAGGCAAAAAGGTCTTTCACTAAGGTGGCCATATGCATTTTGGCGAAGACCATGAGCATGTCTGGGGTAGTTCGGTGGGTTTAACACAACTCTATGCAGTTCTGTAAGGATAGATAGGCTGCAAGCCTCTCCTTTGTGTCTTGTTCGTTATACAAAAGAAACTCCAATAGTTTAGGAAGATTCTCACTAAACTGTCGACTAGCGACATCCGAATCTAGTCCTCCTACTGAAAAGGCTAAGTGGACTTCCTTCCAATCCTTCTCCTGCCTGGGAAAGGCTAGTGACAGAGGCTTGCACTCCTCGAGTGCAGGACAAGGCCTACCTGCTTTCACTGCCTTAGCAACGGATTTAAATGCTTTCCACGTAAAGGGGAATGATATTCAAGAAGTAGCAAGAAAGGAAGGGTGTTTTTTACCTAGTGTGACTACTTTCAACACCGAGTAACTCACCTTTCTCAGGCTACTTGACAAGATAGCCTGTGCCTTCTCATGGTCGAGAACCATGACCTCCTTCAGTTCCGTATCTTTTCTTGACGTTAGTTCATGTCTCAGACGAATGAAGCAGTTAGGGAAAGAGTCAAAGCTTGGCCAAAATTAGATTTTGTCCAAAGGAACATCCCACATCTTCTCCGAGATGTAGAGTTTGCCGTTTAAAATTGGCATAAGCTCCGCAAACCTCCAGGGATTTGTTTTGGAGCATATCGGAAGGTCTTGGTCTCTGGGTCGTTTGTATGACCCCTTTTCATCTTGTTTGCAAAGGTTTTCTATTAGACCTTTCATTTGGACCCATAATTGGTCCATTCCATCTAATAGAGCGATAGGGGGTGAATATGACGATGTCAATGGCTCTAGAGCCGGCACAGACAGAAACAATTCCGACACGACATTCTCCCCCTCTTCCTGTGGGGGCTTCCTACCCTCCGCCCCAAATGCCATCTGGCCGAAGGGAGGTGTGAATCGTGCCTGAGGCACCACTATTTCCTTACTTGCTTTCGGGAATAGTAGGTTACGCATCCTATCGTCAGGTAGGTATAGTCCCAGAGAGATTTTCTAGAAGCCTCTCGCCCAATTGCATAGTTTGTTACGAGCTGCATCCCTAGACTCTATCGACATGGAATTCTCGAATCCCTCGGACATTAAGGTCAGACAAACATTGCAACTTTGTAGGTTCCAATAATGCAGGGATTCGGAAATAATATTGCAGGGGCATGAAAACTGCATGTATTGTGACCGTAAAAACAATAAATCTTGATATTGCAAATGACTGCAATACATGTCATCTAGGGTTCCTCCTGTAAAAAAAGGAAAGCAGAATGATTATACAATTGATTATCTCACTGATAAGCAATATATAAAAGTCATCTTTTAACAAAATAGCTTAGGATAGTAAGCTAGAAAAGAGATAGTGGGAGACACATACTTGTGTATCCCCTGCAAGCAAATGCTGTTACCTCCCCTCAGTATTAACTATGAGGAGATTCCTCTATCAAGGGAACTCCGACAAAGGGTTCTAACCCCTAGGGGTAGAGAAGTGTACAAGTCACTGCCCTTTTTTATTCTTAACACTGTGGGATAAGGATGACTGATTTCTAATCAGAGTATTGAAGGAATTCTATTCTTTTAATATAGGAACGGTACCAGCAGAAGCCCGCACAAGGCTACCCAAGATATGTTAGAGATATCTACTGTATAATCATACTATAGTTTTCTATTTGCAGTATATACTATATTGCAAGTTACTGGCTACTGTATAATTATATAATGTAGTTCAACCAGTTTGCTGCCTTTGTGGCAAGCATCTGACGGCAAGGTCCAGCTTGCATGACGCCAACTGGACTAGGAAAAATAAAAGACATATTTGTGTATCCTACCCAACCTATTTGCTGTGGCCTCCCTTGAAATATTAAATCATAGAGTTTCCTGATCAGGGAGACTCATGGATAAGGGTTCTACCCTTTAACGGTTAGAAGTTTAATACCAACAGCCCTTTAAAATATTTAATATTGTAGGGTAATATGAAAACTGATTTCTAATCAGAATATTGGAGAAATTCTATTCTTTCAATATAGGATTGGTCTCAGCAAACACCCGGGCAAGGATACCCAAGATATATTAGAAAATAGATACTAGTATAATATATACAGTAATTTTTCTATAAGCAGTATATCCTACACTGCAAATATACTGACTACCTGTATAAACATATACTGTAATTCAGCCGGCATATAGCCGGTATAGCTAGTTCCTGCCAGCACATCCAGCATGCTAGCTAAAAGAGAGAGAGACAGCATGGAGTGAAGGCTACCTATTACTGTGTATGTATACAGTAATTAAGGATGTAAAAGTCTAATTTTACTGCCTTTCTCCAGAAAGAAGGTTCAAATGGAATGGAGAATGTAACCTTCAGGCTTCCATCCAGCCACAGTACTATCTCCGGCAAGGTCCCGCCGTCACATCGCCGGAAGGCTAGCCTCCGGCCGCACATGTTGTCGGCGTGCTGGCGGCTGAGTCAGCACCTATTTGTGCCGGCCTGGCCGGCGGTAGCCCCGACAACATAACTTGTGGCCAGCAGTCCAAGGGAGAACTGAAGAACCTTAGTGACAGAAGAGACTTCCCACCCATAGCCATCGTGGCTGCCGTCAGCTGTCATGGCTGCCAACAGATAAAGTGGCTACCAGCAGCATGCATAGTTGCCGGCAGCCGTCATAGCCGATGACAGTTTGTAAAACACATGGTCGCTGGCAGCTGACATGGCCGCCAGCAGTTGCCATGGCGGCCTGCAGCTACCATAGCCGCAGGCAGCCGGACAACGGCTGCAGAGAGGGAGTCTGGCCGGCCCCGGCAACCCACCAGCAATGGTGAGGTTGCAGGATGCAGTCTCAAGAAAGATAATGGCTCGGCCATCACAAAAGAACAGAAGAGGAGGGAGAAGGGTCCTGTATGAGGTGTGGAAGGAGCCGGCAATGATGCCGGACCTATACACCCTGAAGAAACTCTGTTTCAGTATCGGCGCCATCCTTGGCGGCAGAAGAATCTTGTATTCTCCAGCCTAGGGTCTGCCAATATAGTTAAGGGGATGGCAGCAGTGCCGCCTCCTCTCAACAAGGGAGAAACAGAGTTCCAGTGCCATGCCATCCTAGGCCTCAAAAGTGTACTACTCTTCAGCCTAGGGTCTGCGAGCATAGGACTAGTCTACTAGGCCACAGGGAAAGGTGGTGGCATCATACAACCACTTCAAGTGTAGCCTAGGGAGGGCTAGCCTCCTATGCCGGCAGCCTAGCCGGCAGGGGAATGACTATTCACCCTGCCGGTCGACTGCCGACAAAAGACTAAATACTCTGAGGTTCTGATCGAATACCAAAACTTGCCATTTGCTGTTAAGGGACGAGACAGAAAAACCCTAGGCTAGTCATGCCTGAATTAAAACTCGAGGCACAACCCACTAGGGCTGTAGCCTGAGGCTACACTGAGAGAGAAGAGAGATTACCCTTAAATCTATTAGAGACGAGCATCGGTTATACAATAATTCTAGGAGATATCGATCTCCGATGAAATGATAACCAATACACGAGCGTAACCGGGGAAATGTCAAAAGTATATTATGTAGCCTAGGTTAGAATACCTAGGAAAGACGAGATCTTGGTTACCTATATCACTGAAACTCGGACATATACGATCGACACAGAAAAGGAAAATTATGCATATAAATATCTTTACAAGTATAAAAGGCCTAAATAGCTTCCAAATTTAAATTATTAATGCTATTTAAATTGGGAATGTCGTTTTTCTAACTAAATAACACATGCCTAATGAACGACAGCGCCCGTGGCACCTCCGGTAACCGGCCTAGCTCCTAAACTCAATAAATTACTCTAATTTCATTGTGAGACAGGAGCTAAAATACATATATTGTAAAGATTCAATACTCAACTTTCCAGAAGCAAAAGAAGCTGGAGATAGCATTATAGTAATCGTTGAAATCGATCGAAAATGTCAGATCAACAGGGAACACCCCCGTGTGAAATCACTACAGAATTAGGAATGTCCGCCATATTGGATATGGCGCTGTTGTGATACTCAATAGTAGTATGGGAACTTGGGTAACCTTGATATGGCTACCCTTCTAATTCTGCCACTATCCCCCCGAAGCGTAAACACTATTCAGGGTGCAGATTGCTATGTGGCGAGTCAAGAATACGTCCCCTGATATTATGCGATATCCTTAAGAGAAATTTAAGGATATTCGCACCATGAGTTAGAATTCTGGAGACCTAAAGGTAAATTCTCTGGGAATATCACTGTAGTCAAATATCCTTTAGGAAGCTACTTTTAGGAACCTTCCATCAAGACGACATGGCTTGAGCCCATATATATATATATATATATATATATATATATATATATATATATATATATATATATATATATATATATATAATATTCTTCTAGTTTCAAACTTGTTAATTGCGATGCATTACAGGGTCTGCTGTTCAAGTGAAATTTTCCTTCTGTTTTAATTCTTTTTTTTTTTACCATCTCCGACCTTGCCAATATCCCTTAAGGGACTGAGCCATTAGGATGTAACTGAGAGGCTAGTAGAATACAATTAAACTTTATTAAACAGACATTGAGCTTGAACATCAGGACTTGCAGGCAAGGGGGTCTCAAAAAAAAAAAAAAATAAATAAACATGGGCTATCAGGCTTACACAGGTTAGGTTCATTAACTTTGTTGTGAAATGCAACTGATAAGATAAAAAGCCAAACCGTTTTAGTGTACAAGCGTGTATGAAACACGTGTGGTACATAGCTCCCCCCTAATACATGGGAAATAAGGTACCCTGCTCTTGAGACGCGTACTGTATGGCAGGAGATATGCAGGTTATAGGTGATCAATGGAGACCCAGTCTTCTTTGCCACAAAATTGATTAAGAAAGCCTTTGCGTTCAACGAATCACAAGGAATAAAGACCCATGTAAGAGGGCATTGTTGTTGACTTGTTAGTATCATTTTACAGGAAAATGTGCGTTGCTGAGTGCAGATCTGTCAGCCTTTGTTGCTTCCCTGGGGGATTGCAAGTCTGGCTACATGGAGTAAATTTTCCCACAACGTGACGTAGGCGCTGGAGATTATCGGAGGTTGTAGACGAAAACAAATTGGCAGGAATGACCAACGGGTGACCATACACCATTTCAGCTGCTGAGACATCCAGGACGCCTTTAGCAATGATTCTTATCCTAAGAGGACCCAGTGAAGCTGAGTAAACTAGTTGGAGTCATTGCAGATGGAAATCACAGCTGCTTTGAGGGTGCGATGAAAGCTTTCAGCCATTCCGTTGACAGCAGGGTTGTAGGCGATTGTCTGGTATAGGTTGATGCCCAGGAGATTCACTAATCATGTTTACAATTGAGAGGTGAAAGCAGTACCCTTGTCGGATTTAATGTGTTCAAGAATACCGAATTTTGCTATCCACCCTGAGAGTAAGACATATGGACATGTGGTGGATGTTTCTGTTCACTTTCCCTTTGCCTATACATACACCGAATAGTCTGTCATATTTATTTTACAGATTCTCCTCGGTCCTCATGCACCTGACAACACTGAGATTACCAAACAATTCTTCTTCCCCCATCGGGTTAACTACTGCACTGTAACCATTCAGTGTCTAGTCTCCTCTTGGTAAGTGTAGAAGAGACTCTTTAGCTATGGTAAGCAGTTCTTTTAGGAGAAGGACACTCCAAAATCAAGCCATTGTTCTCTAGTCTTCGTTAGTGCCATAGCATCTGTACCATGGTCTTCCGATGTCTTGGGTTAGATTTCTCTTGCTTGAGGGTACACTTGGGCACACTATTCTATCTAATTTCTAATCCTCTTCTTTTGTTAAAGTTTTTATAGTTTAAATAAGAAATATTTATTTTAATGTTGTTGCTGTTCTTGAAATATTTATTTTTTATTTTTCCTTTCCTTACTGGGCTATTTCCCTGTTTGGGCTCCTAGGCTTATAGCATCGTACTTTTCCAACTAGGGCTGTAGCTTAGCATATAATAATAATAATAATAATAATAATAATAATAATAATAATAATAATAATAATAATAATAACACTGAGCATGAGGAAAGGTGCTCACTCCTGAATCCGTGTGCCGATGTACTTTTGAAGATTGGCATGTAATACAGGCATGGACTCAATCCTTAGCATCTTTAATGATACTGTGCCAAATGAATTTCATTTTTAGTAGCTGTGCAATAGATTGCTATTAGGGATGTGAAAAGCCATGACATCCCAGAGGAGGGTGGCGTTGGAGGAGGACGTCAAGGGGGACGTCGTCCGAATAGAGTGATGTGAAGAATATCCTATATGCTTGGTACTCTGGACTTTTCATTGGACTTCTCGCAATGGGTTATAGTCAAATCCCAGGTAAATGGCGGTCAATTTGTTTCTTTACAGGGCATCAGCAACAAAATTATTTTTTCCACAAACATGGTGATATGTGCAATTGTAATAATCTACGGAGCAGAGATGTCGTTGGTGATGGGTGGACCAGGAGTCTAACAGTCGATTGAAGGTGTACACTAGAAGCATGTGCTCCATGCAAATAACAAAAGGCGTACCTTCTAGAAAATGGTGAAACTGATGGACAGCCAATTGCACTGACAGCAATTTGTAGTCGAAGGTTTAACACCCGGATTCCACCTCGGACAGTTTTCTATGGAAGAAGGCCCATGAGTGGAGCGAGCCGTTGATCGCCTGCTGTAGTACTGCACCAATAGTGACGTCGCTGGCATCAGTGGAGAGAAAGAGTTAATAGGGCATTCTTTGCTTTGCAGAAGGCTGCTTCTTGTAGGGGACCCCACTTCAGATCTCTAGGCTTTCCCTTGAGGGAGGTGTAGAGGGAAGCAAGAGTGGTAATAATAGTTTATTATGCCCACGAATTTTTGTAGTGCTTTGACGGTCAAGGATGTTGGAATATTCTGAATGGCTGCTACCTTCTTAGGGAGGGGTTGGACTCCTTCTGCAGTGATGCAGTACCATAAGAATGATACTTCACTGGCGTCAAAGGTACACTTGATGTACCAAACTACAAGGCCGTTCTGTTGTAAGCAGTCAAGCATGATGCGTAGGTGAAGGAGGTGTTCCTCTTAGGAGGAAAAGAACACAAGTATGTCCTCCAGATAACATACATAGAAGCGTAGATCCCCTAAAAACCGTATCCATGAGCCATTGAAAAGTGGCACCATCATTATGAAGGCCAAAATATGAGTTTTCGGAGGTGTTTGGTCCTTGGGATGTACTCTGGTTTCATGGGCACCTGACAATACCACTTCAGGAGGTTGAGCCGGAAGTAAACCTTCACTTAGTGCAAGTAGGAGGTCACTTTGGTGATGTTTGGAAGGGGATAGTGATTCACTTCTGTTTGCATATCTGTGTGCTTTAGTCCCCATCCCAACGCAGGGAGCCATCTCTCTTCAGGCGACGTGTAAGCGTGGACACCATGGCCTTGAGGCCTTTTGTCAAAAGCCTATTTTTTTCCATTTTGGTGAACACTTGTTTAATGGCTGCCAAGCAATCCGTTGCCACACCCGTGAATCTGGTGAACACTTGGGGTCTCTTTGTCTTAATATGGTGATGAATACCATGCTTGGTGAAATTCTGGAGGGAAGGCTACTGGGTACATAATGAGGAGATGGGCGTAGGCATCCGTGGTTAGGCTGTTGTGGAGAGTGACGTCGGAGAGGGTGGGTTGGAGAGGTGTTGACGAGTAAGGGTCTACATTGACTAATCGTCAGTGAGCGATATCAACCAGGTGGTGGAAGTTTGAGAGGAAATCTGACTCGAGAATTAGCAGTGTGATGTCAGCTACAAGAAAGTTCCAATTATATTTGATGATTTTGAACAATACTGTGAGGTTTTTAAAACCATGGTGTGTATCGCAGATCTGTTGGTAACTACCAGGCACACTTAGATAGACTATGTCGTGTCCTGGAGAATGGCCATGGCAGAAGAGAACGGCAAGCTCACGTGTCTACCAAAAATCCCACGTCAATAGCTGCATCATGTGAACAGAAAAAAAATATTGACAAGGGAGGTCATTGCCACAAGTGATAGCCTATTTTCATATTTATTGGCCACTGACAACTGTTTGAATATTTCTTTGCAGCAGCCTCAAATCTGTGGTTATAGTAGCATAACTGCAACCGATGGTCGTTAGTAAGTAGTGGTAGAGGTCGTTGGTTGGGGCGTGAGTGAGTGGTAGGTGATATATATGTGGTGAAATGGTTGTCACTACTTTTCTTGAAGACTGGCACTGGGGCCTGTAGAACGGGGCTACGTTTTTTACCACACAATCAAAAGGGGCACACTAAGTACGACGACCTGTGAATCACCATGTACATCCTACCCTGTACACCCTTGGTATTCTGACTTTGAAAGTTCAGTGGTACTTAAAATGGGGGTGAGTTTCGAAGGACCAACCTCTAAATAACCAGAGAGATACCTGTGATGGAGAGGAGTTTCACCTGGAGGGTTTTCCGATTAAAATTTTGTTCTTTCCTTAGGGTAGAAATAGGCAATGGAATGTTAGGTTATACTTATTGTCAAAAGTTAAGTTATTTAGACAACAAATTGGTGAGATACACAAGTTAAAAAGTCAAAGACGGTTATTATTATTATTATTATTATTATTATTATTATTATTATTATTATTATTATTATTATTATTATTATTATTATTATTATTATTATTATTAGCTAAGCTACAACCCTAGTTGGAAAAGCAAGATGTTATAAGCCCAAGGGCTTCAACAGGGAGAAGCGGCACAGTGAGGAAAGGAAATATGTAAATAAATAAACAATATTAGAAGTAATGAAAAATGTAAATAAAATATTTTCAATATATTAACAACATCAAAAGAGATATTTGATATATAAACTATAGAAGGAATTATGTAAGCCTATTCTACATAAAATCATTTGCTACAACTTTGAATTTTCAAAGTTCTACTGATGCAATTACCCGATTAGGAAGATCATTCCACAAATTGGTCACGGGTGGAATAAAACTTTTAGAGTACTGTGTAGTATTGAGCCTTATGATGGAGAAGCCCTGATTATTAGAATTACCTGCATTCGTAGTATTACGAACAGGATGGATCTGAATGTATAAGATGGTCAGAATTATAAAAAAATCTTATGCAACATGCATAATGAAATAATTGAATGCTTGTGCTAGAGACTATTATTTGGATCAGTAATAAGAAATTTGATAGACCATAATTTCATTTCCAAAAAAATAAGATGAGAATCAGCAGCTGAAGACCAGACAGGAGATTAATAATCGAAACAAGATAAAATGAAAGAATAAAAACACTTCTTCAGAATAGATTGATCACCAAAAATCTTGAAAGACTTTATCAATAAGCCAATTGTTTGGCCAATCAAAGAAGACATACCTAATGTGTTTCTCAAAAGTAAATATACTGTCGAGAATCACACCGAAAAATTCAAAATAATTATACAAAGTTAAAGAAACATTATCAATTATACCTTAAGTTTTATTAGGATTCAACTTCATACCCCAGAATAAAATTTTTGAAGTCAATGCACTGTTACTGGATGAGTTCCTTTCTTTGGGTAAAGGGTTGTTCTTCTCTTCTCAGGATAAAAGTTTGTTCCCTTTTCAGCATACAAAACTGTTTACATCTCGGGATAAATGCTGGTTCTGATTTCATAGCCACAGGTAAGGTCTGTCTTCAGGTTGGAATTTTGAGGCATCTTTGGGGGCGGTGTCACTTATCATTGTTTTAGCAAGATGAGGTTGCAAGGTCCGCCCATGAATGCATCCATCGGCCACGTCAAACCAAAAGGCGTCCTGTCTGGAGTAAGTGAACACAATTGGGTAGAAATTCCAAGAGAAGGCGGGTCTAACATTCAAAACAAAACATTAAAATATTCACCTTGACGGAATGTAGTTGTCAGAATAATGTGGGTCCTATTACAAATGGAGAAAGCATTGATGCAAATGCTCTATATCCTTTATTCGAGAGGACTGTATATAAGTCCTTACTAATCTGGTATGGTCAAATGTCAGGTAAAAATATACAAGGGCTAATCTCTGTCAAACGATTTGGCTTTCAAAAAAGGAGAGGAATTTAATTTAAGTATTAGCCGTGGTCTCATTTACAAGTGAATAGGTGATTCAGTTAAGAACATATGTTTTTCATGGATATGTGTCATATGCCACAGGAGAACCAGTCAGTCAGGCCAAAGGGATGATCATTTTAAAAGACAATAGGCTGCATTCTAAATCGCATTGACCTTCCTTGGGATTTCAAGAACAGAGAGCAATCTTATATAAGTGTGGTTAATCTATATATTATCAATAAGAATATTGACATCAAGGTGCAACATGCCTAAAGAGAGAGGGATTAAAAAGTTATTCATTTTGATAACAAACACGGAAATATAGGACTAAAGATCTGAGACATGCACTTCGGTTTAAACTGATTACTGTAATACAGGTAATAGCTATAATGATTAGAAATATAATATGGACAGTGGCAAAGTTATCCTTAATCGATTCAATACTTATAATGTGCGAGTGCATATTGTTTTTAGATTTATTATGATTCATTGTAGGATAGCTAACAATACATATATATATATATATATATATATATATATATATATATATATATATATATATATATATATATATATATATATATATATATATATATATATATATGTATATATATATATATTTACATAAACCGTATATATATATATATATATATATATATATATATATATATATATATATATATATATATATATATATACATATATATATATATATATATATATATATATATATATATATATATATATATATATACATATATATATATATATATATATATATATATATATATATATATATATAAAGCACCATATATTTTTCATACATCAATGCCACGATTCTCTTAACGACCTCGGGGTCAGAGCCCCATGTAAAATCACACAAAGACAATAGCTTCTGACCGACCGGGAATCGAACCTTGGTCCAGGAAACTTGTATGAACAGTGACATACCACTTGGCTAGGTGGTATGTCACTGTTCATACTAGTTTCCTGGACCAGGGTTCAATTTACAGCCGGTCAGAAGCTATTGTATTTGTGTGATTTCTCATGGGGCTCTGATCCTGTGGTTGTTAAGATATTTCAGACATAAATGTATAAAAATATAGGGCTTATTTGAATATAAAAACACGTCTAAATATGCAATATATATATATATATATATATATATATATATATATATATATATATATATATATATATATATATATATATATATATTTACAGAATATATATATATATATAAATATATGTTATTACATAAATATATATATATATATATATATATATATATATATATATATATATATATATATATATATAGATATGTATATATATATATATATATATATATATATGCATATATATATATATATATATATATATATATATATATATATATATATATATATATATATATATATACACACACACATATATATATATATATATACATATATATATATATATATATATATATATATATATATATATATATATATATACTCTCTCTCTCTCTCTCTCTCTCTATATATATATATATATATATATATATATATATATATATATATATATATATATATATATATACATATATATATATAAATATATATATATAGATATATATATATATATATATATATATATATATATATATATATATATATATATATATAGATATATATATAGATATATATATATATATATATATATATATATATATATATATATATATATATATATATATATGTATATATATAAATACATTATATATATATATATATATATATATATATATATATATATATATATATATATATATATATATATATATATATAAATATATTTATGTATATATATATATATATATATATATATATATATATATATATATATATATATATATATATATATATAAATATATTTATGTATATATATATATATATATATATATATATATATATATATATATAACGGATTTTGAGCGAAGCGAAAAATCTATTTTTGGGTGAGATAGCCATGTCGTCCTGATGGAACTTCCTATAGGGTAGCTTCCTAGGGTATATTACAACTACGGCGATATTCCCAGAGAATTTACCTTAAGGTACCAGAATTCTAACTCCTGGAGCGAGTATCCCTCGTGAAAGGGATATCGCGACATATCAGAGGACGTATTCTAGACACGTCACATGGCAATCTACGACCTGAACAGAGATTCGTCTCGTAGGAGGGAGATTGACGAGATACGAATTCGGGAAAGAAAAAGGGGAGCCGCTCCCAAGGCTTCCCTATCCCCCGATTCGTATGCGTGCCTGGCGCCAATCCTGGCGCCATCTGTATTCCTTGTAGCGTACACGAGGTGCTACAGATACTGTATGTAGGGAGGGGTCCTACAGCCCTTTCTTAGAAAGGCAAGGGCGGGTCCATCAGGACGACATGGCTATCTCACCCAAAAATAGATTTTTCGCTTCGCTCAAAATCCGTTTTTTGGGCTCAAGCCATGTCGTCCTGATGGAAGTGTACCAGAGCATTACTGTATCTGTGGATTCTCAGAACGTGCCGTACTCCCCGGAGATATTTATTCCCGGTCGACTAGACCTAGAGACCTAAGATGTTACCGTTATACATCTTTTCAACTAACTATAAACTATGTTAGAGCTTCCTGCCCCCTACAGGGAAGAGTCCTACTAGACTCTGGAAAGTCTCGAAGAGTACATATATCTATGTATGAATACCAGGCAAGCTAATATAGTGGTCTCGCCCTATATTAAGTAAAGCATAGTTTGTAAAGGACCACTGCGTCAATATGAAATATCGACCAGTTTTCCGCACAATACTTGTATTGGCCAAAGGTTTTATATCCGCATAGGAGGAAAACCAATGCAACATAGCTTGCATAAAGGAACAATTCTATTAGAATTATCCCAGATAAGGTACATAGAATGAATGCTCAATTATACCAATAAATTGACACAGGTGAAGGAGACGCAAGGTTCTCAAGAACAAGCTTATTGACAGACAATAAACAGACAGGTTAACCACAATTATACATATATATATAAGAAGAGGATAACCCAAAACTTTAAGCATAAGTATGATAGTAAACAGGGCTTGTTTGTCTGAAAGAAAAACATTAGATGCCACTTTTAAGATACCGAGGTATCAAAGTCATAAAAGCCTGTATTACAAATCAATGACATTAGCGTTAGAAACGCTCGGCACACATGTCTGTACTTATGCTAGGTTCACCTTCGGAAATGGAACAGTCTGGATGGGCAACACAGTGCCCTCACTTAGTTTGTAGTACAGTATGTAACTACACACTCACCCTGGAATTAATCGTCCCAATTAAGACCACTGTTCCTCGCAGAGTTAAACAGTAGGGTTAACACCGCGACCCACTGCTACCACAGATCTCTTTTAGTTCCTCTACTTGCTTCGCATAGTGGCGAAAGAACACTCTGGAAGACTTCCAGCCAGTGTATGAACGGAGATGTTCAAAATCCATGCAATTAAAGAAATTTAAGAATGAGGCAACTTTCCTCGGATCGTGACCTGCGGGTGTATTGTCAGGATCCGCTCTGCGAATAAAATATGTGATTTTTGCTCTGAGTTGATTCAGAGATAAATTTGAGCCTGATGTTTCTCCCCTGAATAGTTGACCACCCTTGAAGTCTGAAGTTCTATGAAGATAGACCTTTAGGCATTCTACTGGACATAGAGATGCATCTTCTTTCAGAGGGCAGATTCTCCAGGGACCCCACCTGTTGGTGGGTAACTCATTCTTGGCGAGAAACGTAGGATCCGGAAACAGGTTCAGTTCTTCCCCATCCAGGAACTGAACACGACCTGCCTCTCTCGAGAGGCTACAATTTCACTAACCCTGGCCCCGGACGCGAGTGCAAATTAGGAAAATAACTTTTTGTGTCAAATCCTTTAACGCACATTCTTCATTGCTCAACAGAGAAGCGAAATGAAGAACTTGTCTAAAGACCATGAAATGGGCTTTGGAGGTGCTGAAGGTCTGAGCCTAGCACAGGCTTTCGGGACATTATTAAAGATCTCGTTACCTAGGTCGACCTGGAAGGCATATAGAATGGGTATTGTCAAAGCAGACTTACACGCTGAAATCGTGTTCGCTGCCAACCCTTGACCATGGAGGTGGGGAAAAAAGATAAGCAGAAGTCTGTCAAGATCTCCTGCGGAATCTTCGCCTTGACAAAAGGCCACCCATTTTCTCCAAGATGACTCATATTGCCTTCTAGTAGATTTGCATTTATATTCCTCAACGAAGTCTATACTGGCTTTCGAAATCCCGAAACGCTTTCTCACCGCTAGGGAGAGAAAATCATGAACTGCAGGGTCCGGGTTTTCTGTAATGAAGCGCAGACAGTTGACTTCTGGACTCGCTGGGTCAGAACTGGATCTGGTAGTGGTACAAACTTCAGCTACAGTTCCAATGCCAGGAGGAACCACACGCTGTTCGGCCACTTGTGGGCCACTATTGCCGCTACCCTTTGAAGGATCTCAGTTTGTTGAGGACCCTCAACAGAAGGTTGTGAGGAGGGAACAGATAAATCTTGGACCATCTGTTCCAGTCGAGGGACTTGTTGTCTTTCGTCGCAAAGAGGTCTATCTGCAGTTCTGGGACTGATTCAGAATGAAGGAGAATGATCCTGCGTCTAAGGACCATTCCGACTCTATCGGTGTGAACCTGGATAGAGCGTCCGCTGTCACATTGCGGACTCCTTGAAGGTGAACTGCCGACAGGTACCACTTCTTCTTTTCCGCCAATCGGAAGACGGCCAACATCACCTGGTTGAGAGGTGGTGACCTCGATCCTTGTCGATTCAAGTATCTTACAACTACCTCGCTGTCTATTACCACTTTATGTGGAACGAATGACGCGGGGAGACTTTCTTTAAGGTAAGGAGCACTGCCCTAGCTTCAAGAAAGTTTTATGAGAAAGGTCTTGAATAGCCTGGACCAAGTCCCCTGGACTTTTTTCCGATGAGAGTGACCTCCCCATCCCTCCTTTGAGGCGTCTGAGTGAATCGTCACCGACGGGGGAGGTGGCTGAAGAAGAACCTGACTTCTATAGATGTCTGGCTTGGGACCAAGGCCTGAGAAGAGTACTTAGCCGAAGCGGCTGGTCTTCTCAGATCTCTTCACGCGTTTGATGCATAACTTCTCCAAACTCCGATTGCATCCTTTAGCTGTGCTCTTAGCACTGGGTCTGTCACCGAAGCAAACTGGAGAGAGCGCAGTACTCTCTCCTGCTCGTGTCTTGATATCCTTTCGGAATCTTGAAGTCTCTTGACAGAACCCGCTATCTCCTTCCTTTTCTTCGCTGGGGTGGAGAAACGGTGTGACAAAAGGTCCCAGTGGATCTTAGCCACTGGAACTTTTGAGATGGAGAAAGTCGAGACTTTTTCTGTTGATCTTGAAGCCTAGGTACTCTAGGAACTGGATCACTGACTGGAAGCTTGCAAGCATTCTGTCTCGGATGCTGCCCACACCAACCAGTCGTCCAGGTAGGCTACTACCTGAATTCCCTTTAGGCGAAATTGTTTGAGAGCTACGCTCGCAAGCTTCGTAAAAATCCTTGGGGCTATGTTTAGCCCGAATGGCATGGCTCCGAAGGCGTATAGTCTTCGCTGTAGCCTGAACCCTAGGTAGGGGGAGAGTCGATGGCTAATTGGAATGTGCCAGTAGGCATCTGACAAGTCTATAGAGACGGAATATGCCCTCTTGGGCAGTAAGGTCCTTATGTGTTGCAGTGTTAGCATTTTGAATTTGCAATTCACTATGAACTTGTTAAGTGGCGACAAGTCCAGAATGACTCTGAGCTTTTCCGAGTCTTTCTTGGGAACACAAAACAGCCTCCCTTAGAAATTGATGGGCTTCACCCTTTTTCTCCAACCGTTCTTGAACGTACTCCTCCATAACGGGGGTGGAGTGTTGGAAAAAACCGAAGGTACGGGGGTGGAGTGCTGTACCAGCTCCCGCCCAATCCATTCTTGAGTAGGCTGTGGGCCCAGGGATCGAAGGTCCACCGATCCCGAAATTTCAGAAGTCTCCCTCCTACCGGTATCACCTCACTTGGACTGCCGTCCTGAGGTCTTGCCTTCCTGACCACGACCACCCCTGAATCCCCTTCCCCTTGAGGGGCGTCTAGACGAGCCTCTGGCTGCTCCTCTAGGCTTTGCTCGGAAGGAAGTAGACTGCCCTTCGAACGCTGGGGTGAATGCCGTGGACTGTGTCGACACGGCCTGGGGTACCCACTGAAAGGTGGTCGGGGTTTGTGCCACGATCTGGGGCACTGGGGGCAATGGCAATTGCAGTTGCTGTTGCTGTCTAAGAGGCTTGGCTGGCCGAGACGGTAGCCTAGTCCTCATAGTCTTCCTCTTTGGTTGAGGACCCTCATCCGGGGAAGACTTTCTTTTGATAGCCAGGTCCCACTTCTGGAGAAGGTTTCTATTCTCCAAGGTGGCTTTATCAAAAACTTCTTTGACCAAGTCGGTAGGGAAAAAGGTCTTTTCCCCAAATGTTGGAGGAGATTAGTTTCTTTAGCTCGTGCCTCACTGTAGCTGAGGTAAACACGAACTCCCTACAAGCTCTCCTTGCCTTGACGAAGCCATAAAGGTCCTTCGTCACTGTGGCCAGATGAGGCTTGGCCACTACCATGAACATTTCATGGACCTTGGGGTCACTTGCCATCGTCTCAAGAGTAGTCTGAAGAGACATTGAGGCAGTCAGTCTTTCTTTTGTATCGAGCTCACTTCGCAAAAGAAAGTCAGACAGCTTAGGGGGGTCCTTGCCGAACTGACGTCCGGCAATATCAGCCTCCAACTTTCCACTTAGAACGTAAGATGGACGTCCTTCCAATCTTTGTGGTCCATAGGCAGGGCCAGCGACAAGGGTTTACACTCCTCTAGGGAGGGGCAAGACTTGCCGGCCTCGATTGCTTTTAGTACAGCCAGAAACCCTTTCTGTAAAAAGGGGGAAGGCTCTAGTAGGCGAGGACACAAAGGAAGGGAGCTTCCTATTCAATGCAGCTACCTTTGAGTTAGAGAAGCCCCTCTCTTTCATCGAAGATGAAAGTAGAGCTTGAGCCTTAGCATGGTCATCACTATGACTTCCTTCGGCTCTGCCTCCTCCTTTGAAGCTGGTTCCTTCCTCAGCCGGACATAACAGTCCGGATATGGTGCCTTGCTGGGCCAGAATTCCACCCTCCAGGGGAACTGAGCCCAGCATATCCGAGATGACGATCTTTCCAGTCGTCATCGACATGTGCTCAGCATACCTCCATGGGTTAGCATCCGAGCACAAAGGAAGGTCTTTCACATTGAGCTTTTCTGGGGCCCATGTGATTCTGCAAGGCACTGCATTCGCAGTTCCATTGCAGCCGCCTTCTCCTGATTCTCCTTCTGCATTTGTTGGATCATTCCAACAATAGAAGAGAGGGCCTGTCCCAGCTCTACTGGGAGACCGGCCGATGTAGAGGGACTTGAACTTCATCCTGGGCTTCTGCAAGGAGGTCTTCCTCCTGACACCCGTCCACATCAGATATCCTGTCATTTAGCTGGATGTCTTGCATCGCGACCGTGACTTCAGCATCCACCTGGATCTGAACTTAGGGGATCTCCTCTTGAGGCTGGGGAATCACTGCCTCAGCTGATGCCTTAGGGAAAAGATACGCCCTCATCTTCTCACTTGGAAGATAAGGGCCAGAAGTGTACTTTTGGAAGCCCCTTACCCAGGTACGAAGCTTCTTCCTAGCTATTTAAATGTCTCATTAATCAGGTTAGTGCACACAGTACATACCTGAGGGTCCCAATACCGGAGATCATCCTTGGAGACAGCGTATGCTGCGTGTCTCCTACAAAACTCATGTCCGCAGAGGTTCTTGCTGCTGACATTGCAGAAAGCACTTCCCCACTTCGGAGTGTCCTTCTGTAAAGAGAAGAAATTTCCATGAGTATCAAGTGAACTATGTATCACTGGATATGCATAGTATAGCATAACAATTCATAAATGAAAGACACACACTTGTGTTTCCCTCACAACCCATTGTTGCAGCCTTCCGGATAATAAAATCAAAAATGGTTTATCTCTACTAGAGTAACCAATACAAGGTTTCCAGAGGAAACAGGTGGAGCTCACACCTAGGCAATGATTTTAAAAATCCTGGATAATAGACGGGGAAGAACTCTGCTGCCTGTCTGAGGGCAACAGCAAAGGGCTGTGTAAGAAAACACAATAGTATTAGAAGATACAGTGCTGTACCTAAACTTTTACTATAGTTTTCTTCTTACTGTATATGCTATACAGAAGAATACTAGTACAGTATAGGAGGATGTGTGCCGGCCTGCCTTTGCCGGCCGGCACACACCACAATTAGCTTTAAAGTATACTACTTAACAGCTATAGGGCGGCAGCCCTCTGGTTCAAATACCTGTGCCGGCGGCAGCAGCTGCCGGCCAGCAACAGCCAGTGTTGGCCGGCAATGATTGCCGGCCAGCAACTACACAAGGTAGTACCCAGCTGCCGGCCACACTCTTGGTGACCGGCAGACAAGGACTGACATAAGCCGGCCGGCAAAGGTACAAGACCGATGCCAGCCGGCAGCAAAAGAACCAGAAGACTACCCCTGCCCGGCTGCCGGCCTCATAGGCCGGCAGCCGGCCTCATAGGCCGGCTGCCGGGACAGGTACAGCACTAGAAGAAAATAGAATGGATGCCGGGATAAGAGTGTACACAACCCCCCCAGCCCGGCAACCGAAAGAGTGCATATAAGGAAGGGGAGAAACTTAATTCAGGCTTCCTTGACCAATGCCGTCCGGCTCTGCCGGCAGGCATGGATGAGGGACCAAGAGAGGTCCGGGCAGCACTCGAAAACATAAGACCCTTGCCGTCCAACGTCTCTGCCGGCCGGCAATGGGCTTAGTCAATCCAAATCCCAACCTATACTAGGTCCAGAAGTAGAATGACATATGGTACAGTAATACCCCTGCCGGCCAGCTCTGCCGGCCGGCAAGGTACAGTACAGTAATGGCTAGGCCATTACGGAGATAGAGGGGGAAGGGACAAGAGGGTCCTGCCAACCTTGCTTTAGTGACAGATCACCCGTAGCCAAGAACTCTGTCTTAGCCTAAGGGAGATCTAAGGGAAAGGGCCAGCGCAGTAGTATAATACCTGCCAGCTTCCAGAGCACCAAAGCAAGGAAGGCGTTGCAACTCCCAAGGGAAGATTTATCCTCCCCGAGAACAGCAACAGGACTTAGTCTGGTCGATCACACAAGAAGGAATCATAACTACAGAAACCTTCGACAGTGACCTAAGGGAGCTCAGCTCCCTTAGTAAGTGTTAGGTCAGCGAGGGAGACTCTGCCCCAAGCCAAACAACACGGACTCAGACTAAAAACTCTGTTGTTCTGACCCTCTTTGAACCAGACTCTGCTGGAACAGGAAGGTACAGTAACACCCTAGTATAGTTTTATCGAAAATAAATTCGGAAAAAACCACTTAGGGATAAGCCCAAGGCTTAAACAGAGGGAAAGGGATTGCATACCTTCTCCGAAGAAAAGAAAGCAACCGGGGAGTATGATAAAGTATACTAAGGCTCCATAAGCAATTAGCCTAGGCACCAAGAGAATCGATTACCTAATTCACCGAAACTCTCACGTATACAATCTTGGAAATATTCCACACAGTCTAACATGTATAAAATATAGCCTAAAGCTTCAATAAAATTTTAATTACACTCGGAAAAACCATAATCATGCATTAAGTACTAGGACCAAACGACTAGGCTACATGGCCTAGCGTAGGCCAGAATGGCGAATACTTCGCCAAATAATACTAAGCACGAAAGGAAATCCTATGTAAAGCTAAATAGCTAAATTTTATTAAGCAAAACAACCAGGAATGTCACTCTGACTAACTAATTTATACCTAGCGAGTGACAGTGTCCAGGACACCTCTGGTAGGCTACGGCTCTTGTATCAAAGATTAATCCTATTAATCACTCAAAATTTTACCAAGAGCCTACATTTATACATAACAGACACTATACTCAACTTATCCGAGGTCAACGAAGACGAAGAAGCCATGAAAAGCTGAATAAATCCAAGATTTGCGAGAAAAACAGGAAAAAACACCGAGTTGTTAAGCTACGCAAAAAGGAATACAGATGGCGCCAGGATTGGTGCCAGGCACGCATACGAATCGGGGGATAGGGAAGCCTTGGGAGCGGCTCCCCTTTTTCTTTCCCGAATTCGTATCTCGTCAATCTCCCTCCTACGAGACGAATCTCTGTTCAGGTCGTAGATTGCCATGTGACGTGTCTAGAATACGTCCTCTGATATGTCGCGATATCCCTTTCACGAGGGATACTCGCTCCAGGAGTTAGAATTCTGGTACCTTAAGGTAAATTCTCTGGGAATATCGCCGTAGTTGTAATATACCCTAGGAAGCTACCCTATAGGAACTTCCATCAGGACGACATGGCTTGAGCCCAAAAATATATATATATATATGCATATACAGTATATATATATATATATATATATATATATATATATATATATATATATATATATATATATATATATATACATATATATATATATATGTATATATATATATACATATATATATATATATATATATATATATATATATATATATATATATATATATATATATATATATATATATTTATATATAAATATATATATATATATATATATATATATATATATATATGTATATATACATATATATATATATATATATATATATATATATATATATATATATATATATATATATATATATATATATATATATATATATATATATATATATATGTATATATATATATATTTATGTATATATATATATATATATATATATATATATATATATATATATATATATATATATATATATATATATATATATATTTATATATGAAATCCCAAGCAGACTGGAATGGGATTTTGCATGATCTTTTGTGCTTGAATTGGTCACAATTATATAATAGTGTAGATCCTGTTGTCCCTTTGAATGAGAATCTAGTCAACATAATTGATAGGCGTATCCCTTCTCGTGTGCTAAGGTACCGAATGAAGGACAAACCGTGGTTCAATGATGATTGTAGACGTGCTTATTTGGAGAAGCAGGAGGCCTATCACCTTTGGAAGGGTAACAGATCAGATTTGACCTGGAACAACTATACTCAGCTTCGAGCTTTTGCTCAGAGAGTTTATGCCTCAACTGAAAAGGAGTACAATTTAATCATAAAAGAAACCCTCTCTGGTACAACTCAGGAACATAAATGGTGGTCTACCCTTAAATCTGCACTCTTTGGTGTAGATGCAACAGTTCCTCCTTTACTTAAACCAGATGACTCAGTCACTCACTGTCCAAAGGAAAAGGCAACCCTTTTGGCTGATGTTTTTGACAGTAAACAGAGTAATGAAAAACTTGAACTTCCTCATTCCTGTTTTCCTGAGGCTAAACTAACTAGTTTAGCTTTTCGATCTCGTGAGATTAAAGCTCTGTTGATGGACCTTGATGCTTATGGAGGTGTAGACCCTAATGGTATTTTTCCTTTGTTTTATATAAAGACAGCAGATTTCTTAGCTCCAAAGTTATCAGTTATTTTACGCAAGTTAGCAAGAAGAGGAGCTTTTAGCACTTGTTGGAGAACTGGTAATGTTACTCCTCTATGTAAATGTGTTTGTGGTAGCTCAAGTCCCACTGATTACTGCCCAATTTCCATAACTTCCATATTATCTAAAGTTTTTGAACGTCTTCTGGCAAAACGTCTTAATAGGTTTGCTGAAGGTAATCATCTATTCCCTAGTTTGCAATTTGGTTTTCGTAAAGGCCTTGGAGCATGTGATGCCCTTCTTACAATCTCGAATGCAGTACAGAAATCCCTTGATTATGGTCGGGAAGTTCGTATGATTGGCCTTGATTTTAGTGCTGCCTTTGACCGTGTTAATCATGAGGCCCTTGTTTTCAAACTGAAACAGTTGGGAGTGGGTGGGTCGTTTCTTAGCATTATTATTGATTTTTTAAGTAGTAGATCTCAAAGAGTTGTTGTTGATGGGCACCATAGTGAGTATAGGAATGTGATATCCGGTGTTCCACAGGGTAGTGTTCTTGGCCCATTACTTTTCATACTATATACACATGACATGTGGTTTGGCCTAGAAAATAAGCTTGTTGCATATGCAGATGATGCTACTCTCTTTGCATCAATTCCATCCCCTGAATGTAGATCTGGGGTTGGTGAATCCCTTAATAGAGATTTAGCTAAAATTAGTGCATGGTGCAAATTATGGGGTATGAAGTTGAATCCTAACAAAACTCAAAGTATGATTGTAAGTAGGTCAAGGACGGTGGCTCCTCAACATCCGGATCTCAGTATTGATAATGTTTCTTTAAATTTGTATGACTCTTTCAAAATTTCAGGCGTGATTCTTGACTGCAAATTTACTTTTGAGAAACATATAAGGTCTGTGTCTTCTTCAATTGCACAAAAAATTGGCTTATTGAGAAAGTCTTTTAAGATATTCGGTGATCAATCTATTCTGAAGAAGTGTTTTAATTCTTTTATTCTACCTTGTTTTGAGTATTGTTCTCCTGTCTGGTCTTCAGCTGCTGATTCTCATCTTAATTTGTTGGACAGAAACTTACGGTCTATTAAATTTCTTATTCCTGATCTAGATATTAATCTCTGGCACCGTCGATCAATTAGTTCATTATGCATGTTGCATAAGATTTTTCATAACTCTGACCATCCTTTACATTCAGATCTCCCTGGACAATTCTATCCTGTTCGTAATACTAGGCAGGCAGTTAATTCTAATAGCCAGGCCTTCTCCATCATAAGAATCAATACTACGCAGTACTCTAGAAGTTTTATTCCAGCTGTTACCAAGTTGTGGAATGATCTTCCTAATCGTGTTGTTGAATCAGTAGAACTTCAAAAGTTCAAAGTTGGAGCAAATGCTTTTTTGTTGACCAGACGGACATGAGTCTTTTCATAGTTTATATATGACATTTTTGTTGTTGACGTTGTTAATAGTTTATATATGATTTATCTCTTTTGACATTACTTTTTTTAGAATGACTTATTGTTAATTTGTTCTCTTCAGTTATTTATTTCCTTATTTCCTTTCCTCACTGGGCTATTTTTCCCTGTTGGATCCCCTGGGCTTATAGCATCTTGCTTTTCCAATTAGGGTTGTAGCTTGGATAGTAATAATAATAATAATAATAGTACTTTTGTCCATTTGCGACATAAATAGACTCAACAATGAGGATACATATACAAAGACATCGCATTTATACAGGAGAAGGGGATCGAACAGCTGTCAAAATCTTAATAATTCCGGAAAAGTCTGATTTTAGATAAAAGGATAATACCGGAATAACGGAAAACAGTCCAGGGCTTAGATTAAAAAGGATTCAACAATATTCCTTTGGGTATAATCATTTTCATGGATTATTTTACTCGTTTCTGACCATCCAATTTTGTGACTTGACCCTTACTAGTGGGAGGTCAAGGCATTTTTAAGAGAACCCCTAGAGACGGTCACCTTAAGCTGTTTTAATCTGACTGAAATATCTTTGGATGTTTGGCCGACATAAATATAAGTTACACTGAATAAGGAATACTATATACTATATCATTATCATTTCCAGATCTACAGTATTGTTATTCAACATTTTTTTTTAATGTAAAATTATATTCAAACACTACCTCGATGTATAGTTTTTTTCAAAACGTGTATACCATCTAAAAAGCAATCATGAAATGGCAAACAAAGCATATTATTAATTTTTTCCTTTTTTCTCTAACTTGACACTATAAAATGTTTTCCTAGCCTTATTAATACAGTTTTCTATGAAATATTTGGGATAGCAAAGATTTGTAGCATTTTTTAGTGAACTCGTCTTCAATGTATTCAGGGCTACATATTCTCAATGCGCTAAGGAACATGGAGAAAAAACAGAATGCTTTATATTTTTAGAGTGGCCGGAGTAGAAACGTACTGTACCAACCGTGTTTCACACAATTGTACATAATTCCTTTTGTATTTAATATGCTTGTATCTTCGCTCTTCCCTCGCACTCAAACGAACATGAAAATTCATGTCTGCTGTTTTGCTCTGAACATTGTCTGTCTCTCGAACATGTTATGTCCTGTTGCCTTGAGGTTTTGTATATAAAGAAGAGTGTTCCTTAATATATAACTCAGTCGTTTCCAATCTGCCGTTGAGTTCACAACTCCTCTCTCGGCTCCGTCACATTGGTGACCCCGGAGTGACTCGCTCCTCCCGACTCCCCATCCCCCCTACACCTCTCACCGTTACTATGACGTCGTCAACGCACACCTTCTGCAGCAATACTCGCCCTCGCCAGCCGCCCGTATAGCAACGCCTTTTCAACTCTCTCAACAACCGTTGGGGGACCAAAGGGCTTCGCTCACCCTCGGGAAAATGACCAGTATCACTCGCCTGCAACATGCCGCAGACGGCTCTCCTCGTGATGTGAACCCACTTCATGACTTTCAAACCTCCATCAACGCCTCCACTCGTGACGAAGAGGACATCTATTCAACTTCAACCAAAGCTGACGTGAATGCCGTAGGACACGCCTATGAATGCCGTAGGACACACGCCTATGAATGCCGTAGGCCTATGAATGCCGTAGGACACACACGCCTATGAATGCCGTAGGACACACTCGCCTATGAATGCCGTAGGACACACACGCCTAAGAATGCCGTAGGACACACTCGCCTACCCCATGACGAGCCGGAGCAGCAACAGCCACCCACTCGCTCGCACCCCAACCAA